>NC_057761.1:13033345-13333345 GCF_010389155.1 Erigeron canadensis
GGAAATCTGGTGATCTTCAGATGGCAGCTGTTTACCACAATTCACCAATGCCAGAATCTGTTAAAGTTGAAACACCTTATTCCTCTGCACCATCAAATCTGAATCCATAAGACCAACCCTGTTGAGGTCAAAACTGGAGCCAAGAAGGCTAAAGCTCCAGTTAAAAAGGAATATGGTGACAATCCTTTACTCATAAGTCAAGTGAGTCCTCAACTCTAAAGACTAAAACCCCGCTGAGCCAAAGTCCAAAGGCCAGCAGCCTGAAGAAAAAACATTTTGTAAAAATGGAAAATCAAATCCAAAATTTGTCAAGGCAGGTACAAAGTTGTACTGCCAGAATTAAGAATTTGGAAGGAGGTGCATCCTCTTCAGTTGTAAAACAAAATGCAAAACTCCTTCTCAAAACAAAAGATGAAACAATCTGCTCAAAAAGGAGCAAACTTTGAAAAGAAAAAGGAGGTCAATGTTCCACTAAAACCAATTGTCTCACTCCGGAAACTGGAGAGAAACCTCCAGTTTCCTCATCCAGTTCAACACCCAGTCAAGTACCTGGGACTTCTCAGAAGAAGTCCAGTGGACCCATCAAGAAAAGATGGGTTCACAAAAATAACTAATCAATTACTTGGGTGTGCAGGGCGATCGTAAGAAGAATATTTGGTATCTGGACAGCGCAGCTGGCCGGACTATGACCGGATGTAAGCCCTGCTGGAAGAATTCACTGTCTGCGATGGACCAGCGGTGACATTTGGTAATGATGGAAGTGGGAAAACTGAGGGATATGGTGTTGTTGACAATGGGCAGATTCAGTTCACTAAGGTTGCATTTGTCAATGGTTTGAAATATAACCTGATAAGTGTCAGTCAACTTTGTGATGATGGATATAGGGTACTGTTCGATATTGCTCAAGGCACTGTTTTTAACAAGGATTGGAAGGTAGTCATGATTGCACCAAGAAAAGGGAATGTGTACATGATGAACATGGAGCCTGCTCCAAAAGAGCATTGTTTCTATGTCAAGGCTGATGAGGACACCAACTGGCTGTGGCATAAACGTTATCCCATCTTAACTTCAAAAATATTAACAAGTTGTCAAGAAAGCAACTAGTTGATGGGATACCCTTGTTTCCTTTAAAAAGGAGAAGCCATGTCCAGGGTGTGAAATGGGCAAAAAGAAAAGAGCCTTTTAAGACCAGGCAGAATTTCAGCATCACTGAACCTCTTCACATGCTTCATATGGATCTCTTTGGTCCAGTGAATGTTCAAACTAAAGCTGGTAAGAGATACACTTTAGTGGTCGATGAATACACCAGATTTGTTGGGTGATTTTATCAGATCAAAGAGTGATGCATCTGGTGAAATTATCTCTCTCATCAAGCGAATTGAGCTCAAGTATACCAAGAAAGTGTGTCAGTTGCGAAGTGATAACGGTACAGAATTCATGAATAAAGAATTGGAGACATTTTGCACTGACACTGGCATTTCTCAAAACTTTTCGTCAGCTCGTTCTCCAGAACAAAATGGTGTGGTTGAAAGGAAGAATCGCACATTGATTGAAGCTGCCAGAAGTATGTTATCTGAATCTGGTCTTCCCACCTGTTTTTGGGCTGAAGCTGTGGCAACTGCATGTCACACCCAAAACCGGTCAGTTTATGTCAAGAGACACAGGAAGACTGCCTATGAAGTCCTCAGGAATCGTAAACCAAATATTGGATATTTCCATGTATTTGGTTGTCCAGTTTACATTTTAAACGATTCCAGTCAGTTGGGAAAATTTGATGCAAAAGCTGACGAAGGTGTCTTGTGGGGTATTCAATATTAGAAAAGCCTATAGAGTTTATAATTATAGACTCCAAAAGGTACATGAGACAATTCATGTCACGTTCGATGAATCAAATGAAGCAATCAACAAAAGACCAACCCTTGATTTATCTTCAGTTGTCCCAGTTGATTTTGGTGTATCTGATCAGGTTCATCAATCAGTTAGTACACCAGAAAATGTTTCCAGACATCAAGTCTTGGAACCAGTAATGGAAAAGGAGAACATGTGTGACACCTCATTTTATCCTTCTATCAGTTTTAACCTACCTGAAAAACTGGTAATTGGATCTGATGTGCGTGCCACAACAACATCAGAACCAGTTCAAGCTTCTCCAGTTCTTCAAGATATACCTTTGTTTGAAGATAATCATGTCAACTCTTCAGTTGACACTGATGATGAAGTTGAAGTAGTTTGGACTGATCCTCCTCCAGTTGCTGCATCTGTTGGAGATCGTCAAGTGTCTTGCACTGATGTTGTATTATACCAACCTAGTCAATACACTAAATGGACTGCTGCTCATCCCATTGAGCAGATTATTGGCAATCCAGATAGTGGGGTTCAGACTAGAAGAGCCACAAGTGATCAATGCTTGAACGTCACCTTCTTATCACTGATTGAACCGAAGAAGATTGACGAGGCTATGGCAGATCCAAGCTGGGTTGAAGCTATGCAAGAAGAACTCAACCAGTTCGAAAGGAACAACGTTTGGGAGCTTGTTCCTTGTCCTCCAGGGTTAAAGAGAGAACCCATTGGAACGAGGTGGGTCTACCGGAACAAGATGGATGAAGATGGCAACGTTATCAGGAACAAAGCTAGATTAGTTGCCAAGGGTTATTGTCAAGCAGAAGGTGTTGATTTCGATGAAACTTTTGCTCCAGTTGCAAGACTTGAAGCCATCAGATATTTTCTGGCTTATGCTGCTCACTTGCAATTCAAGGTTTTCCAGATGGATGTAAAAAGTGCGTTTCTGAATGGCACATTGGAAGAAGAAGTGTATGTTACGCAGACTCCAGGCTTCATAAATGAAAAGCATCCACATTGGGTATATAGACTGAACAAAGCTTTATATGGTCTTCGACAAGCCCCAAGAGCCTGGTATGATACTCTAACTAAACATCTTCTCAAAAATGGTTTTCAAAGAGGTGCAATAGATAATACCTTGTTCATCTTGAAAGAAAAAGGTGATATCTTGCTGGTACAAATTTATGTTGATGATATTATATTTGGGTCAACTGATGATGGAATGTGTAAAAGGTTTTCAAAAATTATGTCTCAAGAATATGAGATGAGTTTAATGGGTGAATTAACATTTTTCTTAGGTTTACAAATTAAACAAACCATGGATGGTATTTTTATTAACAAGAAAAATATGTCAGAGATTGTTGAGAAAATACAAATTTGATTCAATCCCATCAAAAACCACACCTATTTCAGCTCCATTAAATTTGGACTCTGACCCAAATGGAAAACCAGTGGACCAAAAAGAATATCGTGGAATGGTTGGTTCACTGATGTATCTAACTGCCAGTCGACCAGATATAATGTTTGCAACATGTTTATGTGCCAGATTTCAGGCAAATCCAAAAGAATCACACTTGCATGCTGTTAAACGCATTTTCAGGTACCTGAAAGGGTGCCCTAGCCTTGGTCTTTGGTATCCCAAAGGCTCAGGGTTAGATCTAATGGGTTATTCAGATTCAGATCATGCAGGTTGTAAGATTGATAGAAAATCCACAACTGGTGGATGTCATTTCCTAGGGGGAAAACTGGTGAGTTGGACCAGTAAGAAGCAGACTTCAGTCTCAATGTCTACTGCTGAGGCAGAATACATTTCTGCGGCCAGTTGCTGTGCCCAGATTCTCTGGATCAAAAACCAGTTACTTGATTATGGCATGAAATTCACAAGAACCCCAATCTTTTGTGACAACACCAGTGCTATTGCTATATCTCACAACCCAGTGATGCACTCAAAGACAAAGCATATTGATATCAGGTATCACTTCATTCGTGATCATGTTATGAAAGGAGATATTGAAATACATTTCATCCCCACTGATAAACAGTTAGCTGATGTTTTTACAAAACCTCTTGATGAAAAGACTTTTAAACATCTCATCAGTGAACTGGGTATGTTAAATCCTCATTAAACTGAGAGGCCCTTCAGTTGAGGATGGTCCAGGTGATCCTTGATTGGTTGGAGATTGAACGCCTTGATGTACTCAAAGACTAGTCACTGATCAAATGGATCACATTTTTAGGGGGAAAAAGACTCAAAATATTTTTCAAATAAATTATTGAAAAATGCAACTGAAGGTCATCAGTTGAAACTGGCATCTAAATTTTCTTTTGGTTGCTAGTTTGGTCTTGTCTCAAAATGGTGGTCAGCCAGATTTCATAACGTTGTGTTTTACTTGGTGGATACTTGTGACACGTGATGTTACTCGAGTGCTAACCTCGCACTCACGACGTCACCTGACATGTCTTACGTGTCAAGACTTTTGCTGAAATGTACTGCACTTTTTATGGGTTGGTGAAGTTAGTGGGTGAGTGGGAATACCAGCCGTCGTAGCATTAAATGCTTGATGGGAAGTATTAAATATTTTTGAATTCTCAAAATTTTGGAAAATAACTTTTTACAAATTATTTCAAATTTTGGAGACTAAAATATCTTTTCGTATATATTTTGGCAATATTTTACTGCCTATATATACCCCCACCAAATATCCGTCTCATTTACTTCTCTCAAAATTCCTTCATTTACTCTTTCAATCATTCACAATTCGAGATCCTTTTCTCTCTTTCTTCTTTAAGTCCAAAACCCTAAATCTAAATTCACAAATGGCTCCTAAATCTTCTTCTTCTTCATCTCGTTCGTGATGTGAATCTACTCACTGCTGAGTACATTCCATCACAAAATGTTATTCGTGCCACTGGTGCTCCCATAAGTTCTAAACTTATTAAATTAAATCCAAATAATCCAATGGCATCTCTTCAAGGGCTCCAGGCCGCTGACTCTCTTATAGGGAGAATCCAATCCTTTCTTCGGATTTCTCCCCTCAGCGATGCCTTCTCTTTGAATCCACACAAGCTATTTCATGACTACTTGTGTGAATTCTGGTACACTGCCTCTCTTTCTGAGGACTGCTCATCCATCTCCTTTTCTCTAAAGGATGGGTCAGTCCCGTGTACCATCACCACTGAAACGTTGAGGGAAGCCCTTAACCTCAACTACTGGAGACAAAATGAAAATCCAGTGGTGATTTCCTCCAATATTAATTTCCGCCAGGTCTTCCTTGATATGGGAAATAAGGAGATGGTGGAGGGGGATGTGTTGAAGACCAAGGGGTCCATTACAATGAAAGGGCTTTCACCATCCTGGAAGTTCTTTATGGTCACTTGGTGGAGAGTTTGGGAGGGAGTTCTGGTGGATTGGACCAGATAAACTCCTTTCAGGCAGAGATGGCTTACTGCCTTTGGAATGGACTGAGGGTGGACTTTGCAGGTATTTGTTCAGGAGCCTGGTGTTCAAGTGAAGGGCAACAGGGGTCCTTGTGTTCCCTTTTCAAGATTCCTGTCCCTTTGTTTTATTCAGATTCTGGGCAGAGAAGAGTACAACAACACACAATCCTTGTTCTCTGTGCCAGAACTGTTGAGGAATGGACAACCTGGTGTCCACTTCTGATGAAGTCCAGATGTCCCCGAGAATGATTTTTGCATTCTCTAAAACTGATGCACCACAATCTGGTGAATCAGAAAGGCAACTGGGCGGGCCTCAAAATAATGAGGGACCCACCGGTTCGTCTACTGAAGTCATAACTGTGGCAGAAGCAGGAGTCCAGGCAGTTCCTAAAGCAAGAAGATCCTCTAAAAGCAGGAGATCAAGATCTGGACTTGCTGCACCTGACCAGTCACAATCTGTGATAGTGGTCTCTGAAGCCGCTGCCGGTGATATTGCAACTGAGGATAGAGCAGTTGTGGTGAGGCACCAGTCACCTCTGTCCAGGGAGAAGATGCTTCGGCAACGGATCCTCAAACTGATGATACCATTGAGGCAACTCAAACTGGTCATCAGGAGTCTGAACAACTTGTTCAGCCACCCCCAACATTTATGGATCTTGGCATAAATGAGGGTGTGTTTCAGCTTGAGTCTTCGGACTCATCTGAGACGGAATCTGACCAGGAGATGGCTGATGCAACTGTACTTGATCAGCTCCCTTCTCTCCTTGGTCAACCCCAAGAACCACATGTTTCAGTTTCCCCAACTATTGTACAAAGCTTAGAAATACCTCCAATTTTCACCTCTCGCCAACCACTTTCTTCTATGGGTGTGCCTAGAAATAGACACATCCTAACCCACCGTCGCCGTCGTTCACACTGAGCATTCTCAGCATGAACGACACATTGAATCTCTTCCCTTCATTTCTACAACCCCTCTCTTCTATCAACTGATGCTACTGCAACTGGAGAACCAAATATTGTCATACCTCGTCCAGTTGCACCTGTAGCTTTTTCGGCTGGTCCAGTGACACCTTCTCCTCCGTCATTGGACAGCCAATTCGTGTCTTTCCAAGCCGATCTCTCGAACCTTCTCGCGAGGGTGGAAGAGATTCAAAAGACACTCGATAGGAACACCAAGTCCCTCTCCAGGTACCACAAGGATCACTTGCAAAATATTAAAGTGGTTGACCTGGGGATCAACAAGTTCTCTGCCAATGAGGACTTGGTGTTTGGCAAGCTGAACGAGTTAGTGGAATCCTCCAATCAACTGGCAACATCTTTAAGGGAGGCGTTCGCACTGACTCAATCTGGAGTCACATCTTCAATATCCAACCTGCTGAACAGTACTGTCAGATCTTCAGAGGTTGATATTAAGAATCTGGAAAGGCAGGTGCAAGATTTATGTAACAAACCTGGCCTAGATGTGACAGAGCTTGGAAACCAGTTGGCCTCTTCAGTGGGTCTCAAGATTGAAGAAACCTTGGCTGCCAGTGAAAACAATTTGATTGAAAAGGTGATGTCTGAGATCACCAAGATTGCAGCGCCCCAGGTCGATCTCACTCCTATTACATCTGAGATTGATCGGTTGAGGTGCAGTCTGGATACACTGGCCAGCAAGGTCTCTGAACACTCAACTGCCATATCGGATCTGACCACTGAAGTTGGCAAAGGAAGGGAGGGTGTGACTGAAAGTGTTAAGGAAGTCCCTGCAACTGGGCCTCTTCAGATGATCTCTCAATACTCAAACAGATTTTAAAGAGTCAAGAGCAGACAAGTGGAAATGTAATGACTCAGTCTCAAGAGATCAATCATCTTTGGAGGACAGTTCGCATGCTTTGTGGAGTCTTCAAAGAGTGCAAGACAATGCAATCATGGCAGCCTCTAGATCGCCTGCCCTCTAGTCATGCCGATTTTGAAGCCATCAGGCAGGGACTAGATGCTGCCAAGGGGGAAAGGTCGGTACATGCCCCTCACACTCTTGTGAAGACTTCAAGTAAAGGGAAGGAGATTGTGATGGCTACCAGTACTGAGGCTGGTGAGCAAGGGTTTGAGGTGTTTGATGATGTGGTGGTAGGGAGTGTTGATAAGGGAAAGGCCATTGCTGATGAATCTATGGAACCGGCCACCGATGCACCAATGTTGGAAACTGGCAATGTCGATTTGTTGCCTCCAGTTACTGAAAGCGAGAGTCAGAAGTTAGCAAGAGTGGGATACCTGGTCAAGGAAAGGAAGAAACAAATGAAAGTGAACCAATTCGAATCTAGAAGAAATCTTCCAACCCCTCTTGTTGATATCACTGATGCTCAACTCCTTGGCTTGACACTTGTTGAATACAAGAAGATCAAAGAAGATCCAAGAATAGTCAATGCACTGAAGGAGATGCTTGAAGTTGAACTGGACAAACACTACCAGGATGATGAGGCTGAACTGGATGCTAAGTGTTTGAATGTGTCGGTGGAAAAGGCCAGAGAGATTAGGTCTGAAGGGATTCTCAAGAGGACTGAGCAGGTAAAGAAGGCGGTCACCAAAGTATTGAATCCACCCAAGTCCAAAGGGAGAAAACAAAAAGCCTTGCCAAGAGATGCAAATCTGAGGACTTGGGTAGAACCATCTGAACCCACAACTGATGATATTCGAGCTGCTACACAAAAGCTGAGCACGAGCAAAATCAAACTGACAAATGAATCTGAAGCTCGCACATACTTGTCAGATGTACAGCGTCGAAGGCACAATAGAGGCAGGATTACTGATGTTAAGGTTTCAATCAAGCCTGGTGCCAAGCATTTTGTTGTTGAGGTACAATACTTTGGTGGGCCCAAAGGACAACTGAGAACCCGGATGTCCATCAGTATGGTCATTCCGAACATGTTGAAATGTTGAGGTTGCTGGAGGGGAGACAGAGAAATAAAGTTGAAAGAGGCTGGGAGTACGTATTGCAAAATCTTATCAAGTTCAAGGAAAACATTGAAGAAAGATTAGGCCTTGATCCCGAGGATACTCAGCCAATTTCATCAATCTCAAAAAAGGAAAACTGGCGAAGGGCCTTCTGTTTAAGTTTTCCTTCTAACTATCTGCTTGTAATTTTGTATACTTTCTTGTAACTTATTTGTAAATTGTGTGTATATACAAGTTGCCAGATTGTAACTCACAAGTAAGATATCTGATAGGATCTACAAGCTTTTAAAACAAAATCCAAGACATTTGATGATCTATAAAAATGTCTTGGAAACTCAATAGGTTTTATCAAACTCAAGTACTTCAAACTTAAACTTGTATAGAAACAAGTTTGAAATCACTTGACAATATTTCAGGACAATTAGGGGGAATTTGTTAGGTCCAGTTTAAGCTAAAACTGGAGCTCTCCAGTGACATCTGGAGAGCATGAGGAATTGTCCGAAATATTAGAAGTCCAGTTGCGTTGTACAGGTTTAGCAACTGATGACTTCCTCCAGTTGAGATCAGAAGACTAAAATCTGAAAACCTTCCAGTTGAAGTCAAAGACAACAAATGGAAGATAGAGATTGGCAATGGCAGCGAAGCCCAGTTGACAATCTACCAGATCAATCAACTGGAGAATCCTCCAGTGTAAATGCTCTTACAAAGCTTTACACTGATTACGAGGAGGACCTTTTACTCTACATCCTTTTAACCGGACAATGCTATTGTCTTTGGATAAAGATACAAAGATGTAGAGTGGTTGAATAAAGTAACCTTTTGTCTTACTTTATTTAACACACACAAAGGATTATTTAAACAATACTTTTGTGTGCTGTCAACCATATTTGTACGTCGAAGTTGAGATCCCCATGCTCAATCTTCGACTATAAATAGAGGTCCTTGCACAAGCTGTTTGAACAACTTTGCAAATACATATATTCTGCAATATTGGTGAACTTGTGCAATATTCTCTCAATCGCAAAGAGAAACATTTCACAACTCTAAGTGTTTCGATTGTTTAGGAGAATTTCCAAGTTTAGATCAATTGTAATTCATGGGTTGTTAGGATATTTACATTCTTGTATTATCTTGGTTCCGCAACAACCTTGTATTTTATTTAAACAAGTAATAAATAAAATACACTTGAAAATTACATATTGTCTCACCAGTTTATATACTCGTCATTTATATTATTGCATGCATTAATATTTTGTCACCTTAATACTTAATTCCAGTTAACCTGGTACACGATCATCTAAACTGGTCACATCCAGATTAATTGATCGTGTTGCAAAGTTCACTCACCATCGACATAGAGGTGTCTTCAGCACCCATCTAGTAATAGTTGGGACTAAAACGGAATAAACATGATTCGATCCGAGTGATAAAACATCACAGATCGTCCTATGGAACCTGTAAGAGCATAAAGCATGATTGCTATTGATTTCAGGTTCCCATAACAAGGTGATTGAGTACAATTGGGATGATGAATTCGGCTGTAACGTAATGCTCGAATTTAGAGAGGAAAGACACACGAAAATTAGGGTATTATATGTGTAGGGATTAACCTTAACTTATGGTTAATTACCCTCTATTTATAATGAGAGTAATTATACCTTCAACCCCTTTGGTGTTTAATGTGTGTACCATTAGTACTCTTAGTTACAATCACCTAATGGGAAACCCTATACTACGTCTTTGAGTAAATAAGCCCATTATATATTTAGTAGACATAGGGCTTTCAGTTATCGTCATTTATCATATCAGGAATGATACATGATCGGTGACGGTCACACTAACATGGTTTCAACATTCTCCTACTTGACCAAGTGATGGTGCATTTTATTTCTTGTCTTTAAATTTATGTTGTACAAGTGACTATCTAACCTAAACACACTTAACGAGCAGATAACCCGGTCAATGTAATATAGCCTAGTGGTAAGTTACAGGATCGTTCACAGGGACGCGTTGCTTTACCTAATCTAGTAGTATGTGTAATTCTAGTTTGTTTTGGGGGTTCGTCACAAACTCCCAATAAACTAATACTTAATGGTAAATTAAAATAGCCGCAACCGCTTTTTAGCGAGAGGCTAATATGAAAATATTGAAGAAAAGCAAATAACAGTAGTTAAATTAAAATACTTGTTTGGCATCTCCGATCTCATGATACGACCAAATACTATCCTACTGGTTTGCTAGTCTGTTGGAAACTTCATCACGACTCAGATTCTTGTTAGATCCACTTTGCCTAATTAGTAGTGCTGCCGCTAGACTCACACTACCCTATAAACAAATTATCGCTAGATTAATTGTTTAAGCATTAATGACCTAAAGTTTGTGTTACTAATTCAACTTTTAATTACCCAGCTGTTAAGCCATGACCATATATAATTCCCTCCGGTGACCACAATGCTCGTTTCCAAGTCAAAGGATCGCGTCTGACATTGTTAAGCTTCATGTTCAATTCATACTAGTTACTATGGTTATGGATCCCTCGGTTACAAGTGAATCACTTTTTACTTCTAGTTATAGACCGACTATAGTTGTTTTCTGTCCTAGCATATTAGTCCTAATGTATGATCATAGACAACCATCAGAATTAAACTAATATGTTTAGATTTAAAACCAATAGCAACATGAATTACTAGTAAACATGGATCTACGATAATCAGTACAACACATTCCAATAGATTCTAAACAAACACAGTAAAAAATTAGCGTCTACATGATCACATCGATCCAAACAAGTATTCAGCCTACTAGCCTAGCATTATTAAAGGAATAACAAAGACTGAAAAGATGAAAGACATTTATTAAAATCAGTCCTTTCCCCTATTCCTATACATACCTTGGCAGTGCCGTCTCCCCCTAAGACCAGGATTTCTAAGATAAAAATGTTATGGCTAATTTATTATGGGATTCTAATGGTGAGCACAGGCACCGCTGGATTGCTTGGGACAACATTTGTAAATCCATGAAGGAGGGTGGGTTGGTAATTAGACAGGAAAGATTTGCATGCCAAACTTGCGGGGGCTTATGTTGTTGGTCAGATTATCTGGGGCAAGTTTATGAGATCTAAATAGTGTCATCCATTGGATGTGGTGTCTAAGCCTATTTCTTTCTGATTTAAGCTCTCATGTTTGGATGGAGGAATGTTTTCCCTCATGTTAGTACCATTCTGGGCAACTCTCATTGGGTGGTACGTGCTGGTAACATCAGTTTTAGCATGGCTAACTGGGGTGCTGGTGTTTTTTCTGTGCAGAATGTGGATCTTAATACTCCTAGAAGTTATTCAATCTTCTGATTTTTCTACCTTAGTTCTGCCTAGCTTATCCACAGAGGCTCAATTTTTTTTGTAAGATATCTCTCTAGATTCTAACATCCCAGATATACTAGTTTGGCGTCATTCCCCTTCAGGTCGTTTCTCCTCTGCTTCCTATTGGCATTTTTCCAGAATTCATGGCCAGAAAAGTCCTTGGTGGTCTCTATTATGGAACCAGTGGCTTCCTCTTAAGATGGGTTTATTCTCTTCTTCTGGAGATTCCTCAGGAATGCTCTTCCTATGGATGACAGGCTCAGATACATGGGCTTTCAAATGCCTTATAAATTGAATTTCTGCATTAGAAGTCAACAGGATTCTTTACTTCATTTGTTTTGTCAAGGTGAAACTGCCTCTCAGGTTTGGTCTTATTTGAAAGGTGTTCTTAATGCTAGTTTTGTTCAAGATAGTATGTCTGCTTTCACTAAGACCTGGTCACAAGGCAGTTCTATCAAATCTAAAATGGGATTTTTAGGGTAGTTTTATCTTCTCTGGTTGCTGGGAGTTCGGCTAAGGGAAGAGTACAATGGAAGGGGCCTAGGAAGATGTTCAACAACCATCTCCTTTCCGTGCAGAATGTAGTGTAGAAAAGCAAAGAATCTTTCCTGCTTCAGAGCTATTCAAAGCTAATAGGATAGGTATTCTATTGGAAATAAAGGGGCTACCCTAAGGTGGGATAGTGTGTTAGTAAACACGCAGTGGTTAAGGGCATAGACCTCTAGACAGGACAGATTAAATTGTGGGTTCCACCCCGCTTCCAGTCGAGTTTTATAGATTCCGATAGAGTCACGGCTCGCTTTTGATTTTGACAAGATGCTCTAGTCCTTTTGGTAAGCGTAAGCATTTCTTAAGCAGAAAAAACTAGATATTAAACTCCCGGTATCAGTTACAATGATCACTATTACGGATCCCATGATGATAGCTCCCGCTGAAGCAATTGTTCCTGCGGAGGATGAAGATCGGAAGGTGTTAGAAGCTCCAAAACCTTCTTGGAATCTGCAAAATCAACCTAAGGTTGGTGTTGGGCGGCTAGGGATGCTAGTTCGGCTCTCTTTTCGGGTTTTGAGGGTTAGTTTGACTTAAAATAGATGCAAAAGTCAGTTTCTGATATGGGTCCACCAGTGGCGCTGGTGGGCTTACCAGCGACGCTGGTCCTAGGCCATTCTGGGCTAGCGACGCTGGTTGATGGCCAGTGGCACTGGTGGCTGTTGTTCTTCTTCATGCATCTTCGTTTGGCTTCCGAATCACTTCCTTGTGTCTTGTATCTTCATAGGCTTCCTTCTTGAGTCACTTGATATCATTTACCCTCTCTCACATCTTCCGTGAACCTGCATAAACACATCATTCATTAAGTACCAATAGTTCCAGAATAATAACTCATTTAAGCATAGAAATGAAGCCTTTCTCTAGGGGTTTTTATCACAAAATGGACGCTCATCATAATACCCCCACACTTAAGCTTTTGCTTATCCTCAAGCAAATAGTACAAGAAATATAAAACAATTAATGAGTGGACATCTTAAGTGTTAAAGTAATCTACTATATTAAAATCATTTGAAAGAATAGTCATTCAAAATGATTTGAGAAAGCTTCAGACAAAATCAGTAAGCTATAGCTAGAGGCTAGATAACCAGTCAATCAAAACTAAAAGCTAACTTTTTATTCGTGTTAATACCTCTAAAACAGTTCTATACTTCCACATGTCTTACAACTCAATCTTACTACCTTTTGCTGACTAGTTAAGCACTTAATTCAAGTTTGTATAGCAATCAGAACTGCTAGCTACTAGCAAGGCATTTATATTTCTAAGTGTGTGTACTTGTGTGTCACTATCTAGATATATCCTCACACTACAGTCATGCTCGCTAGCTAAATACGAAAGCAGTCATACAATATTATCATCTTTAATAGTTGAGACAGCGGTGACAGGTTGGTGATTCCTCACTCACTGAGCGACATAACTCAACTAAAAGTTGACATCAAGACAGCGGTGACAGGTTGGTGGTTCCCTACGCGCAGAGCGACATAACTTGATGTATTTATATAGATTTTACTCGTTATTAATTCTTTGAACTTTTATTTAATCTACTGATTGTCTTTTCTTTAAGATACTACATTATTCATGCAATAGACATTTATCAAAGATCCCAGATGACTCATAATCCTACTCCGCATGCAACTAGTTCACATTAAATAATGCAAGAATTAAGGCGAACCATACATCTAAACTAGTTCCTACACAAGCACGTATATTTAAGTCCAATTAATATACCTATGCTAATAACTAGAAAGCATTAATTGCTAGGTATATTAAAGTCTGGTTAAGTGTGATATGGCAAACATAATCACATACAGTTTCAGTCTAAGCTCTAATCCAGTTGGAAGCATGAACAACCAAAAATCTATAGTTAAGTTAACAATTCTAACTAAACGTTCATCCTACCAAGCTAATATCGCTTAATTATCGTCATCTTTTGTCTACTTGCAAAGCTTGTATTCTTAAAATAGTTTTCAAACACTTAAAAACTTAAGTTTTTGCATGAAATAAGTAGTATAAACTTGTTGAAATCAAACAATTTAGACCAAATGTTTTTCCTATTCCATCCGCCCACACTTAAATTGTACAACGCCCTCATTGTACTAGACATATAAACTAAGGGTAATAGGAAAAACACGTAAGATATAAAATAAAAATAGGATTAACGAAACTTCCCTGGTCCAGTGTTGCATGATTGTTGTTGAAGATGACATTTGCGGAGCGACTTGAAACATGTAGAATCTTCAATGAATTGCGTCGTCTCCATTTGATGGTGATCCATGGATGCGTCTCCATCTTCTTATCTTTTTGGTATTTTCTGATTTTTAATCTTTAATTTTATTTTTGGGTTTTTATGATTTTTTTGGTTTTTTGGCGATCTGGTGGGCAAAACGGAGCTGTAAGCTATGCTGGTGGAGTGGGTAGCAGCGCTGGTTGAGGACCAGCGACGCTAGTGGTGTGCCTAGCGGCGCTGCTTGACCATTCCTGGACTGAGAGCGGCGCTGTTGAAGGTGCTAACGGCGCTGGGCTGCCCTGATACAGGTCCAGTGGCGCAGGAGTGGTTCTAGCGGCGCTCGTGACTCCTGTACGTGTTCCGAAGTTTGATTTCTTTAGCGATTTGATTTATTTACGATGTAGGGGGTATGTATTTTTCGTGTAGAAATTTTTTGATATATTCGGTTTTGACCCCCCATTTTAATTGTGAAATTTTTTTTATATACCAAGCAATAAAATTGATCCATTACATTTACATAAACCCATTCAAAATTACTTAGCCCAAACAAAAACGAATAAACTAATTTACTTAACCCATTAATAATTAGAAAAAAAAGGAACGGACAAAAAAAAACAAAAAAAACCCTCCCGCTCCCACAAGTCTCTCCTCCCCATTCAGTCCCCTGCCACCCACGTCCACCTCCACCTGCCTGCCCGCCGCCGTCAGTTAGTCGCCGTAGTCCGACCTGCCTTCTACCCTCCCATTGATTTCAGGTATGTGTGGTTTTTATTAATTTATTTAGGGTTTTAATGGAAATTAGGGATTTGGTTTTTAATAGAAATTATTGATTTAGTAAAATTAGGGATTTAAGTAGAAATTGTAAATTGTTAATTTGAGATAGTGTTTTTGTTAATTGTAATTGAAATTGGGGTTGATTACTTGATTTATTAACTTGATTTGTTAATTACTTGATTAGCTGATTTGTTAATTATTATTTTCAATTTTTGTGGTTGTATGACAGATTTTAAAAGAAAGAATGAAGAACAAAACCATAACTTCATTTTTTTTAAAAAGAATCAAGAAGAACAAGTAAAGGAATTGATGATGAAGAACAAAAAGAGAGTAAACGTCAAAAAGCTTCAATAAGCAAACCGGTTATTGGTCCTGAGCAATAAGTGGATGTTAGTAGCTTAGAAAGAGATCCTGCTAAACGACTTGAAATGTGGAAATATCCGGTTAAGGTATGTGAGCAAGTAAGGCTAGCATATATATCATTACGAGTGTATCAACCTAAGCTTGAAGTGTATAAGCCTAGAGGTTCAAAGAATAATCTTCGCCGATTTAAATATGCTTGGTTTGGTATGTTCCCTAATTGGTTAGAGTATTCTCCAACAACACACAAGATTTATTGTTTTTTATGTTATTTGTATAAGGATTGTGAGTCCACCTAAACAAGATGTACAAGAGATCAAGATATAACAAGATATGAGGTTAGACAATCACAAGTTATATCAAGAAACCCGACTGGCAAGTAAATCGAAACTAGACAAGACTAGTTAGAATTACGATCCAGATAATGGATAAGAATAATAAAGTACGATTTCTTGAAACTATATAAATTACTAAATATAATCAAGTATTATGGCAATGAGTCGAGATGTATTTTTCAATGTATCTTATTTATATCTATAAACAAAATACAAGAGTTGTTGCGGAACAAAGATAATCACACTTGTGAAAGTATCTAAACAACCCTAGAAATACAAATGATCTATGCGACAAGGAATTACTCATAAGAATACTTAGAGTAATATTACAAGTTGCAATTGCCAAAGTTCCGAGCAGTTTTGCAAGTGTGAGAAGTCTTATATATATAGGCAAACATGTCTTGATGACATGGCAATATGCCGTACAAATATGGTTGGATGCATTTATGGATTTGTGGGACAAATCCATAACATGTTTGTTTAACGTAAAGTATGTAAGTTTCTTTGATGTGACTTGACATACTTTATATCCAACCTTTTGCTAAAACTTTCCCAATCCCTGGTTGAGAGTAATTAACCGGGTAAAGGTAGTTAAAGCTGCAAAAAGACTTTCCTCGTAATCAGTGAAAAAGTGTTGTAAGTACTTTTTCACTGAGCCTCTTCAGATTCAACTTCAGGTAAGATCTTCTCTGAGCTCTGCTTCTGAGATGATCTTCTTCTTCAGTCTTCAATCTTTGACTTCAGTCTGAACGTCTTCAGTGTAGGTTGATTCTGAATCTGAAGTGAAGCTTCAGTGAGCTTTATTCTGAATGACTTCAGAATTCTGAACAAGCTTTCTTCATTGAACTTCAACTATTTTGAACAAATCATACTTAGTCGATTTTTAACCTAATAAGGATAAACCAAATGAGTAAATTGGTCATAGTGCATTTAGTTGTGAAGGATTTGACAATTGGAAAAAGGTTAATGATGGGAATAATTGTCCTTTTGTGAAGCACATTAAATCTTTAACACACAAAAACGCATTTGTGTTTGCTACTAATTTAGTGAATCAAGAAGCACACATTGAAAATTTCATAGAAAAAGAAAGTGAAAAGCAAATAAGGAAAAACCGTTTAAGATTGAAAGGTACAATTGATGTAGTTCGTTGGTTAACATACCAAGCTTGTGCATGATGAATCTTCCAATTCAGAGAGTCAAGGTAACTTTCTTGAATTGCTAAAACTATTAGCTTCTTATAATGATGATCTTGCAAATGTTATTTTGGCAAATGCTCCTAAAAATTCCATGTATACATCTCCCGATATCCATCTAGAAGTTCTTAGTATTATGGCAAATAAAGTGAGAAAGTATATACGGGAATAAGTGGGGGATTCTTGGTTTTGTATCATGGTTGATGAGTCACGGGATGAATCCAAAAAAGAGCAACTGGCCATAGTCGTAAGATTTGTTGATGTGAAAGGGGTGATACGGGAAAGGTTCTTGGATACAGTTCATGTAGAAAATACTGATGCGGCGACTTTAAAGGCTAGTTTGTGGAATAGAGTTTTGAATCAAAATTTTGATACTGGAAAAATTCGTGGTCAAGGTTATGATGGTGCTAGAAATATGAGTGGGGAATGGAATGGATTACAGACACTCGTTCGGCAGCATAGTCCTTACGCGTATTACGTTCATTGCTCTGCTCACATGTTACTTATTTTTTAGTGTTGTTCATTCTGTTTTTGGTTTGACTAAATACTCATATGGAGTTGATTGTTTATTTACAGGTTACAACTTGCCTTAGTTTGTATCTCAAAGGAAGTTGATCCAATACACGAGTTCTTTGATAAATTAGCTTATGTAATATATGTGGTTTGTGCTTCTAGTGAGCGTCACGATGAGTTACAAAAGACGAAGGCAATTGAGATTAACGAATTAATGGAGTTGGGTGAAATCAAATCGGGAAAAGGAAAAAACCAGGTCAAGACATTAAGAAGGGCCGGGGATACACGCTGGGGTTCCCATTATAATTCCATTTCTAGTTTGATTAACATGTTTGGTGTCACTCGGGCTGTTCTCAAGGGAATAATGGACAACACTACTCATAATACCCGTCCTCAACGTGGAGATTCTCAAGTGGCTTATACTCATTTGAAGTCATTTGAGTTTGTGTTTGTTCTTCACATGATGAAAGAGGTGATGCAAAAGACTGATGCACTTTCTCAAGGATTACAAAAGAAATCCCAAGACATCCTTAATGCAATGGATTTACTTTCAGCCACAAAGGTTAGTCTAAATGATTTTAGAAACAATGGTTAGTCTAAATGATTTTACACGTTGCAATTGCCAAAGTTCCGAGCAGTTTTGCAAGTGTGAGAAGTCTTATATATATAGGCAAACATGTCTTGATTACATGGCAATATGCCGTACAAATATGGTTGGATGCATTTATGGATTTGTGGGACAAATCCATAACATGTTTGTTTAAGGTAAAGTATGTAAGTTTCTTTGATGTGACTTGACATACTTTATTCTCAACCTTTTGCTAAAACTTTCCCAATCCCAGGTTGAGAGTAATTAACCGGGTAAAGGTAGTTAAAGCTGCAAAAAGACTTTCCTCGTAATCAGTGAAAAAGTGTTGTAAGTACTTTTTCACTGAGCCTCTTCAGATTCAACTTCAGGTAAGATCTTCTCTGAGCTCTGCTTTTGAGATGATCTTCTTCTTCAGTCTTCAGTCTTTGACTTCAGTCTGAACGTCTTCAGTGTAGGTTGATTCTGAATCTGAAGTGAAGCTTCAGTGAGCTTTATTCTGAATGACTTCAGAATTCTGAACAAGCTTTCTTCACTGAACTTCAACTATTTTGAACAAATTATACTCAGTCGATTTTCGACCTAACAAATTCCCCCTATTTGTTCTAAAATAGTTCATGTATTTTAGACTTCTATCTATACAAGTTTGTAAGTCTAAAAGTACAAGTTTTTGTTTAAGTTGTAAAAATATTTCTAAGGACATCTCATAGATCATGATGCCTTAAGAAAATTTTCTTGTTTGTTTTCTTACTTAAAGTATTTCCTAATAATATGATGTAACTTGTAACTATATAAAAGATACTGAGATGATTGTTCAGTTACAAGTACAGAAATGAAATGGAAAATATTTACAAGTACAAATATTTACAAAGAGATACAACTACTTCTTCGCAGGCCTTGAGCCAGAAGGTGCTTCAGTAGCCTTTCTCTTTGGAGAGCTGATCTTCCCAAATAGTCTTTCCTCCATCTCAACTTTGGCCTTCATTTTCTGTTCGATTATCAGCATCCAGGCGCTATTCAGATGAGACTTTGGTTTTCCTTTCAGAGCATTGATCATCTCCTTGTGCTCAGAATACCCAAAGTTATGCACCGAAACCTGCTCATATTCTTCTTCTGCTCTACCATCTCTTTTGACAATCAGATTGAACAGTTTTAAACCATCTTCCTTCAGAATTTGCACATCAAGGATCTTTGTAAGATGGCACCTGTGTTTCATATAATAATCATACTGATCCTTTTCATGTTTATCCTTTACCTGAGCAACTTCTTTAGAAATAGGTATGAATGTAGAGAGGTCGGCGTCTCGAGCATGCTTCCTTGTTGTCCTTGGGCCAGTTAGTTTGGGCTTCTGAGGTGGCCTACAGATTTCCTTCTCAGCCTTCAGAACACTGGACATAATTTCTTTCTTTTTGATCTCCATCTCTTTCTTCCTATTCTTTACCAGATCTTCAATAGATATTTTGAAAGTGAAATGGTCCAGCTTTTGTTCTAAGGCCTTCTGCACTCTTGCATCATGCTTGATCTTCTGATATCTTTCATTAGTGAGTCCAAGAGCTGCAACATCTACCAGATCACTGGTACCCATTGCCAAGTATTGGGCCCTTTCTCTTTCTTTGGTTTCTCTCCACATAATGAACTGGTTGGAGACTTGTCTTTGTAGGGCTTCCAACTTTTTCTGGTCAGCATCTAAATCTGGCAATGGATAACCATGCTCATCCACATTTTCCCCAACAACAAAACCAGAGTCCTTGGTCCCCTTTTTCTTTGGTTCCTCAACCATCTTAGCTTTGCCTTTGTCTTTCCTAGCTTGTTTAGATGGTTGGGGTTCAGATTGTTTCCTCAATTGTTCCCCCTCAGATTCAGATTGCCTCTTGGTTGCTTCTATTAATTCTTGAGAGCTGGCTAGCAAACCAATTGGCACATCACTTCCCCCTTTGGGAATCTCCGCAGGCATCCTAGCATATAAATCAATGGCCTTTTGCATGCCCTGCAGAGGTTCCCAATTCTGCTGGGTAATACTGTCAAAAATACCCTTAGACATAGTGGCAAACTGAGTTCTTAATCTGAATGTAAAGTTCAGGTTCAGCTTTTCATGCTCCAGGACTTCCTTCAGCAATCCCTTTTCTTCATCAGATAAAGCACCAGAGGGAGGAGGAGTAACAACTTTAGGAGCTTTCTTGAGCAGGGCCAGGATTTCATCCAGTTGCTTTGACTGGTTCTGAACTTGTTGATCAAGAGTTGACATAGAATTCTTCATTTCATTAACAGCTTTGTCAACCTTGTCATTTGTCGCTTTGGAGACCTTAGAAACCATCACCCTGACCCTATTTTCAAGCTTTTCTGCCACCGACACTGAAATCTAAGAAATGAGATCTTCAGAGAATATGGATTTCAGTGTCTCAGAAACTTTTTCACCAACAGAGGCACCAAGAGACTCTTCATCAACACTTGGTTTCTTAACCAACTCACCAACTTCTTTTTCAAGTGCCAAGAAAGAGTTTTGTATCATAAATATCCAGGATTGCAGATTCGCAACAACTGAACTCTGCACATCCCTCTTGGTCAACTTGAAAGCTTCACCAATTCCCCTACTCAAACCATTACATGCTGACACCAATTCATGTAACTTCTCAACCACCAAGCTCTCATTAACTGCTATTCTTGTAAATTCAGTACCCTAAACAACCTGGGCACCCTTCAAATTGGCCAAAGACTTGGTGTTGGCAGCCAGAGATTTAGATAAGCCCTCAACCTGAATGAGAAGGTTTTGGACTTCAGTTTGTGACTTTTCTAGCTGAGCTTCCATGCTCAGAGGTGCAGCAAACGAAGTGGAAGCTGAAGCAACAAAGGGAGTTGTCCTGATGCTTGCTAGAGTTCTTTCCAAAATTCTTTCTAAGGGACCATCAGACTCGGTCTCAGAATCCAGTTGCTTTTCTTGATCTCCTGGCACCAACAAACTCGTTCTCCTTGGTGGAACAACATGAATTTGAGGGTGAAGGAATTGAAGAGGTGGTTGAAAAACAGCAGATGTAACATAAACTGGTGTTGTGCTTTGGGGAAACAAAGGATGTTGATGAGAAATTGGTGGTGGTTTATAAGGTGGATCAAGATCAATAATATTTTGTTGTTGTTGTTGTTGCAAAAGGGGTGGTGACATAGGTTCTTCAACAGCGTTGAGGGCTTGCTCAAAATCTGAAAGATTCTCCCTCAATAAGTCCTCATCGAACTCAAAATCTTCGAGGTTTCCCTTAGGTAGCTCATCGTCATCCCAGATATTTACAATCTGGTCAGATATGCTCTGGTCTTGATTCCCAGAATCCAAGCCAACACCCAGTTCAGCAGCTGCTTCAGCAGGTGCATCGTTACTGGTCAAAATTGGAACAACTTCAGACGATACCATTTGTGCCTCAGTAACCCTTGTGCTGGATCCAAAAGTCGCTTCATTGGCCGCAAACTTTGAAACCTCCATCTCTCTGGGTATCACTTGAGAAATATCAAAAGTTTGTGCATGCAAAGAGTGTAAGATTTGTGAAGTTATAGGGAGTGCATGTGCAGACTCAACTTCTAATGTGTGTTGGGCTGACACACCAATATCTTCACCATTTCCTCCTAAAGAAGTTTTGGAGATGGTTGCTTGTAGGTTTCCCATTTGACCTTCTTTTGAAACCTGTTTTGAGGTTTCAGAAGGCTGAGCTTGGGTACTAGTATCCTTGGGTTGTAAGGATGGCCTAAAAGGACGTAGTTTTAATAAACCCTTTGGAGATCCTGAGAATCTTTTGGGAGATCCTCAGGTTGGTCAGTGGAAGATGAGGGTGGCAGCCGGTCGTAACAAATTGCCACTAGATCGACTGGTGGGTCTCACATTCTTTTGTGACCCGCCCAGTGATCTTTCTGAGCCAGCCGGTCGTGCTGCGTCAGTTTTAACATTGTTACCAAGTACCTGAAGCATTGCAGGGGAAAGTTCAGGTTCGTCCTCAGACTTAGTCAACTTCGAGAGATCTTTGCAAAAGTCCATCTGAGAACTCTCCTGAAGGATGTCAGAATATCCTTCTCCCAGAATTGCAAGAAAGCATACACTCAAAAATCTAGGGAAGGCAATATGAATGCTCCTCTTCCCCTTCAGCTTTGTCAGCAGCTGAGCAAAAAGCATCTCAGCAAAGTCCACCTTCATCCCATGCCAGAGATAATAGCCCATCTCGACTTGGATCAACGAAATTTGATCCAATCCTCCACTGTTCCCTCCAAGACACTCCACAATTTGTGTCCAGAAATATCTCCAGCACCCCTTGAAACCAGCAATAAAGATGTGGCCAGATGTCTTCAAGTTGCCATCATCATCAAGAATTTAGTTGTGGCCGGTAGCAAGCAAAACTTCTCTGAAATTAACCCCTTTTTGTCTTTTTGTATATGGGGTGTTGGGAGGCAAATAACTTAACCTGAGCGCCTCCCTGAAACCATCAAGCGTCAATACGCACTTCACCGTACCTTCCTTCAACGTAAATGCTATCGACTTCTCATCCTTGGCAACTTCTGCCGTATACCAAAATTCCAACAAGTATCGATGATATAACCGCTCTGGATCAGCAGTTAGGGCGTAGGAGATGGGACAGCGTTGAAGAAACGCATTTATCCTGCCCATTAGCCCTTGGGATTTGGCATTTAGGGCTGCCTTAAAGTTGTTCATATTGAACCGAATGGTTTTAGATTCAAAATCCTTTGGCCATTGAGAACTAGGTTTTACTGCAGATTTAGGTGGTGAGTATTCAAAAGCGATAAGAGTTTTGGGTTCTTTGACAGTCGATGATGTAGCCATTGAATATAAGATAGAATGAAAGAAAGAAAGGAGATGAAAATGTGTTAAGGAGATTTAGGGTTTGAGGTTATGAAAGAAAATGAAATGAATGTTGAATGGTTGAGAGAATGAGAGAGAGATATGATTAGGAGTAAATGAAAAATGAAATAAATGATGGAATGATCTTGGAAAAAGGTTTTATATTTTCAAAGGAATACAAGAGGATTTTCCATTGAAAATAAATAAAAAAAAATTTTGAAATTCAAACCCAATAAAAATATAATGATATTTTATTGAAAGTAATTTTGATCGGGTTTGAAGTCCGGAATAATTTTTGGTGACACGTCCGCATTTAATGCAACAACGGCCATGACCCCACTTTTTCGAGAGAAATTCAACCATTTTTAATGCAAAAGCAATGATCATTTTTTTTACGGCGCAAGTGGTATGACACATCAGCAAAAAGGTATCCTGGAACAGTAAAAATCACGTGTCCACTTGCCAGCTAGGTATCCATTGTATAATAAAAGGTTTAGATGAGCTTCAGATTGAATAATTTAAAGTTCTGAGAAAGGTTAAGGAAGTGCAATCTGAACCTTCTCATATTCTAGAAATTCTGAAGTCCTTCAGTTTCTGAATCATTTCTGACAAAGTATTTTATGAGGCAAAAATTCTCCTTCAGAAAAGTTTCTTTTTCTTGTAAAAACATTTTTGTCTATCCCCCCTGAATTGCTACACAGGATTTAGCATTCCCAACTCGCTGATGAGATGTTTAAAAGTTTTGACATCTAAAGGTTTTGTAAACACATCAGCCAGTTGTTTGTCAGTGGGAATGAAATGAATTTCAATATCACCTTTTAAAATATGATCACGAATAAAATGGTACCTTAGATCAATATGCTTGGTTTTAGAGTGCATGACAGGATTATGAGAGATTGCGATGGCACTTGTGTTATCACAGAATATTGGTGTTCTTGTGTATTTGACACCATAATCAGTTAGTTGGTTCTTCATCCATAGGATCTGAGCACAACAACTTCCTGCAGAAATGTACTCAGCCTCAGCAGTGGATAATGAAACTGCAGTCTGTTTCTTGCTCATCCAACTAACCAATTTGCCACCAAGGAAATGACAACCACCTGTGGTACTTTTCCTATCTATCTTACAACCTGCATGATCAGAATCTGAATAGCCCATGAGATCTAGACTTGAGCCTTTGGGAAACCAAAGACCTAGTCTGGGGACACCTTTCAGGTATCAAAAAATTCTTTTTACTGCATTCTGGTGTGCTTATCTGGGATCAGATTGAAATCGTGCACAAAGACATGTTGCAAACATTATGTCTGGTCTACTTGCAGTTAAGTACATTAATGATCCCACCATACCACGATACTTTGTAGGATCGACAGGTTTTCCATTAGGATCTGAGTCCAAGGTTAATGGTGCAGAAATTGGAGTATCTTTAGATGAGATTGAATCAAATTGATATTTCTTTAATAAGTTTTTGACATATTTTTCTTGATTAATAAAAATACCATCACTGGTTTATTTTACTTGAAGACCCAGAAAATATGTCAATTTACCCATCATACTCATTTCATACACAGAAGACATAATTTTTGAAAACTTGTCAGACAATTTTTCATTTGTAGACCCAAACACAATATCATCAACATATACTTGTACAAGTAAGATATCACTTTTTTCATGCAAGATGAATAAAGTGTTATCTATAGCACCTCTACGAAAACCATTATCTAAAAGATGTCGAGTTAGAGTATCATACCAGGCTCTAGGTACTTGTCTCAGACCAGACAATGCTTTGTTCAGTCAATACACCCAGTGAGGTTTTTCTTTGCTTTCAAACCCTAGTGGTTGATACACATACACAACTTCTTCTAGCTCTCCATTCAGGAATGCACTTTTGACATCCATTTGGTAGACTTTGAACTCATGATGAGCTGCAAATGCTAAGAATATTTTGATAGCTTCAAGTCTGGCCACTGGTGCAAAAGTCTCATCAAAATCAACTCCTTCTTCTTGTACATAGCCCTTTGCAACAAGTCTGGCCTTGTTTCTGATTACATGACCATCTTCATCTACCTTGTTTCGAAAGACCCATCTTGTCCCAATTGGTTCTTTCTTCAGATTGGGGGGACATGGAACAAGCTCCCAAACATTGTTCCTTTCAAATTGGTTGAGCTCTTCTTGCATGGCTTCAACCCAACTTGGATCTTTTAAAGCCTCGTCAATCTTCTTCGGTTCTATCAGTGACAAGAAGCTGACATATAAGCATTGATCGCTTGTGGCTCTTCTAGTCTGAACCCCTCTACTTGGATCGCCAATCACTTGATCAATTGGATGTGAGCGAGTCCATTTAGAGTAATGACCAGGATGAACAATGATATCAGTGCAAGAACTCCTCTGTCCTACTTCAGAAGATGGATCAGAATAAACTATTTCGGTTTCATCATCTTCATCATCTTGTAAATCACAATTTGCATCATGAAATTCTTCGTTCTGAGGTATTTCAGGGGATACTGATATCTGAGGAGTAGCACGCACATCTGATCCAATAGTCAGTTCAGTAGGTAGTTTGAATGTGACTGAGGGATAAAATGGAATGTTACTTTGCTGATTTGTAGTTGGTTCTGAACTGGATTGAACAGAAACATGTTCAGGTGACTGATCAGATTTGTCATTTAGATCAGAATCACCGAAACTGAAAGGACTTTTTGAAGGTGGTTCAGATATTGGTTTATTAAAGATTGCAGAATTTGATTCATCAAAGGTAACATGAATTGACACATCAACCTTTTCAAGTCTTTTGTTATAGACTCTAAAGGCCTTGCGAATTGTTGATTAACCTAGGAAGTAACCTTCATCAGCTTTGGCATCAAATTTGCCCAATTTGCTGGAATCATTCAGAATATATACTGGACATCCAAAAACATGAAAATATCCAATATTAGGCTTTCTATTTCTGATTACTTCATAGGCAGTCTTCTTATGTCTTTTGACATAAATGGAACGATTCTGGGTGTAGCAAGCAGTTGCAACAGCTTCAGCCCAAAAACATTTTGGAAGACCTGATTCATTCAACATACTTCTGGCAGCTTCTATCAGCGTTCGATTCTTTCTCTCTACAACACCATTTTGCTCTGGAGTATGTGCTGAGGAGAAGTTCTGAGATATGCCAGTGTCAGTGCAGAAGGTTTCCAGAGTGGAATTTCTGATTTCAGTACCATTGTCACTTCTGAGCTGACGTACTTTTCGCTTGTGCTTGAGTTCAATTTGTTTGATGAGGGCAATAATTTCAGCAGCAGCTTCACTTTTATTTCTGAGAAAGATTACCCAACAATATCTTGAATATTCATCAACTACAACCAGAGTGTACTTCTTTCCTGCTCTTGTCTGAACATTCACAGGACCAAAGAGATCCATATGTAACATGTGAAGTGGTTCAGTGATGCTGAAATTTTGCTTGGTCTTGAAAGATGCTCTTTTCTTCTTTCCCATTTCACACCCTAGACATGGCTTGTCTTTATTGAAAGACATGGCTGGTATCCCATCAGCAAGTTGTTTTCTTGACAACTTATTTATATTTTTGAAATTGAGATGGGATAACCTTTTGTGCCACAACCAGTTGGTGTCCTCATCAGCCTTTGTATAGAAACATTGTTCAGAAGTAGCACTGTTCATGTCTACTACATAAATGTTTCCTTTTCTGGGAGCAATCATTACTACCTTCCAATCTCTGTTGAATATGGTGCCTTGTGAAACATCAAATAAAACCTTAAAGCCATCATCACACAGTTGACTGACACTGAGCAGGTTATATTTCAAACCATTCACATATGCAACTTTTGTGAATTTGACCTGACCGTTATTCACAACACCATATCCTTCAGTCTGTCCATGATCATCATTACCAAAAGTTATTGAGGGCCCCTCTTGCACCCTATATTCCTCTAGCAGGGATTTGTGACCAGTCATGGTTTTGCCAGCAGCACTGTTAAGAAACCAAGTGTTCTTTTTGCGGTCACCCTGCACATACACAAAGATTAGTTCTTTTTGGGAACCCATCTTTTGATGGGTTCACTGGACTTTCCCTGAACAGCCTCAGATTTCTTTGGTATATGAGGAACAGCCTCAGCTTCAGATTTGCCCTCAGGTTGTTCCTGGTTTTGATTAGTTATCACTTTTGATTTTCCAAGATCTTTAAAAATGATTTCTGGTCTCATTTCTTTGGGAAGTGCATCCAGGTCAGTTATGACTGATGCAAGATGAAGATCACCAGTGCCATAAGCGATTCTTTGATTTTCAAAAGTTTTCTTAATGGCAGCTTCAGGAAAAGGTGACTTCATCCAAGATTTAATTATTTTTTGTTCTTTTTCTAAAATGATTTTCAGCTCTTCTTTTTCCAATTCAAGCTTAGAAGCCAGAGATTGATAACTTTTCAAAGCTAACTGAACATCTTTCAGTTCTTTCAATCTGGCTTGACTGGCGTTCAGTTCAGAAGAGTTTATTTCAAAATTTTTAATGCTTTCTGAACGCACAGTCTCAACATATGATATGTCGGCCTCAATTCGAACTAAAAGATCTAGTTTTAGTCCTTCATCATTCTCAAAACAAAATTCACTAACCTTTTTCATGATAATATCCACCCAACGACCAGATTCCACATCAGACTTAACAACATGACTAAGATCTTCACGAGCCATGAAACACATATCCCTTACTTCTTCTTCATCATCAGATGACACGTCAGAATCCTCCCATTTTTCAGTGTCTGCCACCATGCAGCCATTCTTGTTGGATTCTTCTTGAGCCATCATTGCCATGTGGGCTTTCAACTTTTTGTACTTGACCCATCATCTGGCTTTTGAAAGATAGAGTGGTTAGGGGCAGTGTGTGATGAGGAAGGTTGTGATGATCTGCATTCCTTCATAAAATGTCCTTTCTTTCCACATTTAAAACATTCAATATTGGACTTATCAACAGTGTTGTTTGAAGAAAATTGTTTGCCATTTCTTTTGGATTTAAATTTAAAACGATTAAAGGTTTTGGCAATCATAGCGACCAGATCATCATCATCATTCTCATCACATTCATGTGATGCATAATCAGAAATACCAACTTTCATTAGTTCAGCTACTATTTTCTTCACAGAGTCAGACTGATCACTCTCAGAAGATAGTAGGGCAGTATCTTGAGGTTCAGAATAATGAACCAAAGCTGGCTTGGTAGATGAATGATTCTTTGCATCTTGCTCAGCCACGGCTCTCTCTGCTTTGTTTTCCTCAGTAAATCTGAAAGCACCATACAAAGAGGCCAAAGTGTGGCTATGAAGGGTGTTGCCTTGTCTTAACACCATGATCAAATTTTCCCATTTCGAAGGTAGAATATCACAAAATTTTTCAAGCAAAATTTCTTTGTCTTTGGTGACACCAAGAGCTTTTAATTGATTGACCAAATTTGTAAACCTAAGATATGTTTCAGTTAGAGATTCATTTGGTAATGCAAAAAATGCTTCATATTTTTTATTCAAAGAAACTTTTCTTGTGGTGATAGTTTCCTTTGTTCCTTCAAACTGTGTTAGCAATTCTTCCCACATCAACTTAGAATTATCAAGTAAAACAAGAGTAGGTTTCAAACTTTCTGGGACAGCAAAGAGAATCATGTTTTGTAATTTGGAATCTAGGTTAGCCAAACGATGGTCTTCCTCTGACCAATGATCTTTCTCTTTGGGTGTTAACCTAGGGCTCCCATCTTGGTTAAAAACAACAGTTGATGTATTGATGGGAACATAAGGACCTTCTACAAGAATGGTGGTCAAGTGTCTTTCAACTCCAGTGATGTACTTGAGCATACATGCCTTCCAAGTAATGAATGTGTCACTATTTCCATTAAATTTAGGTACCGGATTGTTTGGAAAGTGAACATGAACACTGGGTTGAACTGGTGGTGGAGGTGGTGGATTTTGATTCATATTGACATTTGGGTTAGGATTCGGTTGTTCGGTTCCAGACATCTTGTAGGATCAAAACAAGTATAACAATTTAATGATTTAACCTGGGAGGCTCTGATACCAATTGTGAGTCCACCTAAACAAGATGTACAAGAGATCAAGATATAACAAGATATGAGGTTAGACAATAATAATCACAAGTTATATCAAGAAACTCGACTGACAAGTAAATCGAAACTAGACAAGACTAGTTAGAATTACGATCCAGATAATGGATAAGAATAATAAAGTACGATTTCTTGAAACTATATAAATTACTAAATATAATCAAGTATTATGGCAATGAGTCGAGATGTATTTTTCAATGTATTTTATTTATATCTATAAAAAAAATACAAGAGTTGTTGCGGAACAAAGATAATCACACTTGTGAAAATATCTAAACAACCCTAGAAATACAAATGATCTATGCGACAAGGAATTACTCATAAGAATACTTAGAGTAATATCACACGTTGCAATTGCCAAAGTTCCGAGCAATTTTGCAAGTGTGAGAAGTCTTATATATATAGGCAAACATGTCTTGATGACATGGCAATATGCCGTACAAATATGGTTGGATGGATTTATGGATTTGTGGGACAAATCCATAACATGTTTGTTTAAGGTAAAGTATGTAAGTTTTTTGATGTGACTTGACATACTTTATGGTTAAGTGTGATATGGCAAACATAATCGCATACAGTTTCAGTCTAAGCTCTAATCCAGTTGTAAGCATGAACAACCAAAAATCTATAGTTAAGTTAACAATTCTAACTAAATGTTCATCCTACCAAGCTAATATCGCTTAATTATTGTTATCTTTTGTCTACTTGCAAAGCTTGTATTCTTAAAATAGTTTTCAAACACTTAAAAACTTAAGTTTTTGCATGAAATAAGTAGTAGAAACTTGTTGAAATCAAACAATTTAGACCAAATGTTTTTATATTCCATCCGCCCACATTTAAATTGTACAACGCCCTCGTTGTACTAGACATATAAACTAAGGGTAATAGGAAAAACACGTAAGATATAAAATAAAAATAGGATTAACGAAACTTCCCTGGTCCAGTGTTGCATGATTGTTGTTGAAGATGGCATTTGCGGAGCGACTTGAAAAATGTAGAATCTTCAATGAATTGCGTCGTCTCCATTTGATGGTGATCCATGGATGCGTCTCCATCTTCTTATCTTTTTGGTATTTTCTAATTTTTAATCTTTATTTTTATTTTTGAGTTTTTATGATTTTTTTGGTTTTTTGGCGATCTGGTGGGCAAAACGGAGCTGTAAGCTATGCTGGTGGAGTGGGTAGCAGCGCTGGTTGAGGACCAGCGATGCTAGTGGTGTGCCTAGCGGCGCTGCTTGACCATTCCTGGACTGAGAGCGGCGCTGTTGAAGGTGCTAACGGCGCTGGGCTGCCCTGATACAGGTCCAGTGGCGCAGGAGTGGTTCTAGCGGCGCTCGTGACTCCTGTACGTGTTCCGAAGTTTGATTTCTTTAGCGATTTGATTTATTTACGATGTAGGGGGTATGTATTTTTCGTGTAGAAATTTTTTGATATATTCGGTTTTGACCCCCCATTTTAATTGTGAAATTTTTTTTATATACCAAGCAATAAAATTGATCCATTACATTTACATAAACCCATTCAAAATTACTTAGCCCAAACAAAAACGAATAAACTAATTTACTTAACCCATTAATAATTAGAAAAAAAAGGAACGGACAAAAAAAAACAAAGAAAACCTCCCGCTCCCTCAAGTCTCTCCTCCCCATTCTGTCCCCTGCCACCCACGTCCACCTCCACCTGCCCGCCACCGTCAGTTAGTCGCCGTAGTCTGACCTGCCTTCTACCCTCCCATTGATTTCAGGTATGTGTGGTTTTTATTAATTTATTTAGGGTTTTAATGGAAATTAGGGATTTGGTTTTTAATAGAAATTATTGATTTACTAAAATTAGGGATTTAATTTGAAATTGTAAATTGTTAATTGTTAATTTGAGATAGTGTTTTTGTTAAATGTAATTGAAATTGGGGTTGATTACTTGATTTATTAACTTGATTTGTTAATTACTTGATTAGCTGATTTGTGAATTATTATTTTCAATATTTGTGGTTGTATGACAGATTTTAAAAGAAAGAATGAAGAACAAAACCATAACTTCATTTTTTAAAAAAAGAATCAAGAAGAACAAGTAAAGGAATTGATGATGAAGAACAACAAGAGAGTAAACGTCAAAAAGCTTCAATAAGCAAACCGGTTATTGGTCCTGAGCAATAAGTGGATGTTAGTAGCTTAGAAAGAGATCCTGCTAAACGACTTGAAATGTGGAAATATCTGGTTAAGGTATGTGAGCAAGTAAGGCTAGCATATATATCATTACGAGTGTATCAACCTAAGCTTGAAGTGTATAAGCCTAGAGGTTCAAAGAATAATCTTCGCCGATTTAAATATGCTTGGTTTGGTATGTTCCCTAATTGGTTAGAGTATTCTCCAACAACACACAAGATTTATTGTTTTTTATGTTATTTGTATAAGGATTGTGAGTCCACCTAAACAAGATGTACAAGAGATCAAGATATAACAAGATATGAGGTTAGACAATCACAAGTTATATCAAGAAACCCGACTGGCAAGTAAATCGAAACTAGACAAGACTAGTTAGAATTACGATCCAGATAATGGATAAGAATAATAAAGTACGATTTCTTGAAACTATATAAATTACTAAATATAATCAAGTATTATGGCAATGAGTCGAGATGTATTTTTCAATGTATCTTATTTATATCTATAAACAAAATACAAGAGTTGTTGCGGAACAAAGATAATCACACTTGTGAAAGTATCTAAACAACCCTAGAAATACAAATGATCTATGCGACAAGGAATTACTCATAAGAATACTTAGAGTAATATTACAAGTTGCAATTGCCAAAGTTCCGAGCAGTTTTGCAAGTGTGAGAAGTCTTATATATATAGGCAAACATGTCTTGATGACATGGCAATATGCCGTACAAATATGGTTGGATGCATTTATGGATTTGTGGGACAAATCCATAACATGTTTGTTTAACGGAAAGTATGTAAGTTTCTTTGATGTGACTTGACATACTTTATATCCAACCTTTTGCTAAAACTTTCCCAATCCCTGGTTGAGAGTAATTAACCGGGTAAAGGTAGTTAAAGCTGCAAAAAGACTTTCCTCGTAATCAGTGAAAAAGTGTTGTAAGTACTTTTTCACTGAGCCTCTTCAGATTCAACTTCAGGTAAGATCTTCTCTGAGCTCTGCTTCTGAGATGATCTTCTTCTTCAGTCTTCAATCTTTGACTTCAGTCTGAACGTCTTCAGTGTAGGTTGATTCTGAATCTGAAGTGAAGCTTCAGTGAGCTTTATTCTGAATGACTTTAGAATTCTGAACAAGCTTTCTTCATTGAACTTCAACTATTTTGAACAAATCATACTTAGCGATTTTTAACCTAATAAGGATAAACCAAATGAGTAAATTGGTCATAGTGCATTTAGTTGTGAAGGATTTGACAATTGGAAAAAGGTTAATGATGGGAATAATTGTCCTTTTGTGAAGCACATTAAATCTTTAACACACAAAAACGCATTTGTGTTTGCTACTAATTTAGTGAATCAAGAAGCACACATTGAAAATTTCATAGAAAAAGAAAGTGAAAAGCAAATAAGGAAAAACCGTTTAAGATTGAAAGGTACAATTGATGTAGTTCGTTGGTTAACATACCAAGCTTGTGCATGATGAATCTTCCAATTCAGAGAGTCAAGGTAACTTTCTTGAATTGCTAAAACTATTAGCTTCTTATAATGATGATCTTGCAAATGTTATTTTGGCAAATGCTCCTAAAAATTCCATGTATACATCTCCCGATATCCATCTAGAAGTTCTTAGTATTATGGCAAATAAAGTGAGAAAGTATATACGGGAATAAGTGGGGGATTCTTGGTTTTGTATCATGGTTGATGAGTCACGGGATGAATCCAAAAAAGAGCAACTGGCCATAGTCGTAAGATTTGTTGATGTGAAAGGGGTGATACGGGAAAGGTTCTTGGATACAGTTCATGTAGAAAATACTGATGCGGCGACTTTAAAGGCTAGTTTGTGGAATAGAGTTTTGAATCAAAATTTTGATACTGGAAAAATTCGTGGTCAAGGTTATGATGGTGCTAGAAATATGAGTGGGGAATGGAATGGATTACAGACACTCGTTCGGCAGCATAGTCCTTACGCGTATTACGTTCATTGCTCTGCTCACATGTTACTTATTTTTTAGTGTTGTTCATTCTGTTTTTGGTTTGACTAAATACTCATATGGAGTTGATTGTTTATTTACAGGTTACAACTTGCCTTAGTTTGTATCTCAAAGGAAGTTGATCCAATACACGAGTTCTTTGATAAATTAGCTTATGTAATATATGTGGTTTGTGCTTCTAGTGAGCGTCACGATGAGTTACAAAAGACGAAGGCAATTGAGATTAACGAATTAATGGAGTTGGGTGAAATCAAATCGGGAAAAGGAAAAAACCAGGTCAGGACATTAAGAAGGGCCGGGGATACACGTTGGGGTTCCCATTATAATTCCATTTCTAGTTTGATTAACATGTTTGGTGTCACTCGGGCTGTTCTCAAGGGAATAATGGACAACACTACTCATAATACCCGTCCTCAACGTGGAGATTCTCAAGTGGCTTATACTCATTTGAAGTCATTTGAGTTTGTGTTTGTTCTTCACATGATGAAAGAGGTGATGCAAAAGACTGATGCACTTTCTCAAGGATTACAAAAGAAATCCCAAGACATCCTTAATGCAATGGATTTACTTTCAGCCACAAAGGTTAGTCTAAATGATTTTAGAAACAATGGATGGGATTCTTTAACTGAGAAAGCTATTTTTTTTTTGTCAAAGATATGACAAGAGCAGCCTGATATGAAGGCTCCATATAAATCTACCCGGTATCGGCCTCGTAAAAATGATCTTCATGTTACATTTAAACATTTTTACCGAGTAGATTTGTTTATGGAGACATTGGATAAGCAAATACATGAGATGGATTATAGATTCAGTGAGCAATCAGTAGAGTTGTTATCTTTTGGTGCGACTTTATGCTCAAAACAGATTAATATTGGTGACATTGTTCTTCTTGCTGAGAAATATTATCGTATGGACTTTACTGACCAGGAGAGAAATCAATTAAGAAGTCAATTGGAGACTTTTCAAGTTGAAAGGATAAATAATGCCAAGCTAAGTAAGCTAGCAACCCTTTCTGATCTCTGCCAAACTCTTGTAGAAACTGGGAAAAATAGCATGTACGATTTGGTTGAAAGAGTGTGTCGGCTACTCTTGACAATTCCGGTTTCAACTGCAACAACAGAGAAGGGATTTTCGGCAATGAAGATATTCAAGACTCGCCTACGTAATAAGATGTCTAATGACAATCTAGCAAACAGTATGGTGATTTACATAGAAAAAGAAATTGCTAGCAAGTTTGATGCGGAGTCCATAATTGAAGAATTAAAGGTTCTTAAAGGTCAAAAAGCTAAACTCTAATTTCTTTAGTGAATCGAATCAGGTACCAACCGTTTATCTCCTTTTTAATGTTTACTTTGTCTTGGACAAGTGTTTAGTTTTTTAGTGATTGAACCTTTTTTTTATAATAATAGTATTTAATTTTTTACCCAACTCTAATGAAATCACCGACCCGAACATATTACCCGGAAAATTGCCTTAGAAAAAAAAAATTTTAGAACCCAACCTCCTACTCAAAAATTTCTAGCTTTATGACTGCTCGAACTCCCCAACACTTAGTTTTTGGCCAAGTGCATGGTTTCCTTCATACTACAAAGCAATATACTCCCGCACGCTTCAATCATAATATCAAAATGGAAAATACGAGCCAAAACAAAGATTAAAAATAAAAACAAAGTACAATTGCAATAAGTTACTTGTTTCTTCAATCCTTGAAAGATTGCATCTGTGATACTCAAAACATATTCATAAAATATCACAAAAGATAATGTTTAAAACAATCACTTAGTTGCAATTAGTCAAAAATTCTAAAAATTCTAAAAATGAAAAATAAAAATACAGCTTGGGTTGTTTCCCAAGAAGCACTAAGTTTAACGAGTCTTCAGCCGGACTCGGCCTAGGAACTAGGTTGAGGAGTACGGGTTAGGCCTAGGGCCGGCACCCGTCGGTTTATATCGAATGAAAATTTCCGACTGATCTTCCAAAAACGACTCGATATTCATCCGTTCTACTTGTCCCTGGCAAAGCTTATACTTACAGTCAAAACCATAGGGATTGTCCTCACTTATATCCTTATTGGTAAACATCAATATATTAATCCCTGACTGCAGTATCAATTCTCCTAGTTCAACATTTATATAAGCACATGCGGTTCTTAAAAATGGTTGACCTGAAATCACATTGTCCCTAGTAACCGCATTATCCTTTACTAAAAAGAATTATGTCGAAAATTTTAATGCACCTATGCTAATTACTACATTTTTCACAAATCCACAAACTCTAATTCTCATATTCCTAAAAAGAAATATCATTTTATCTTTCTATTTTACTTTTCCTAGTCCATCACTGGCATACCTAGTATGATAATCTAAGGGAAGTATGTTCATGGTTGCTCTAGCATCAATAAATGCTCTACATCATAAATTTCCCCGTATTCCCATTCAAAATTTAAAAAGGGTGGTGTCTCCTATGGCATCGGTCGAGAGGTAAGGGAAACTTGGTTAAGGATTGTTCTTTAACATCATTCCATCCTATGTTATCTAGGACTCTTTTTACTTCAACTAGTATTCCGTCACTGTAAGGATGTGAAATTGAGCTTAAGTGTGTTTTTTAGTGTGTGTTAATGGTGGTTATGTGTGTGAGTAAGTGTGTGTCGGGAGAGAGAAAGTAAAGATGTAAAGGAAAGATTAGATTACTTGAATGAGTGAAAGGTTACATTACCAAGCTATGGAGGGGGTTTATATACTTATATACAATTTACACTTATCCCCCTTCCATATTAAGAAAATTACAATCTTAGTACAAAATATGATTTAATACAAATCAACTACTACAAATAATATTTCTAACAATCTCCCCCTTAGTAGTGATTTGTCAAAAGATATCCGAGAATCAAAAGTCTTTAAGCTCGAGTATTTGGTCTATTCTTGTTTAGATGCCAGAACTAGTTGTCACCTTCTGGTTTATCTTCAAGGATCATCATGTTTGCTTCATAGTCTTTTGGAGGAAGATTATGTGGTCCCAAAACATTACTAGGTTCATACTTGATCCAACATCCTCCTTTTCGTCAAACAACATACTTGGACTTCTTAACATTCTTTGCTTCTCTTATTATCCTGATGCTCTCTCTGAAACCCAGTCTTTTATCAATTTTGCTGATTACTCGATCAAGTAGTGCTTTGTTGACATATACTCGATCAAGTAGTGCTAATTACTCCAAGTGTTGGTTTCTCAAGAACATGACCAATATTAAGCTTTTCGATATCTGCTGTATAAAGACTTTGATCTGGATAAGGAACATTAATCTTCCTTTTAACCAACTCAAAGCCAATCTGAAAATCTTCTAACGATGCATGTTGAATAACACTTAACATATATCTCTTCACTACATCAAAAGCAATAAGATTCTCACGATATCTTTGAATGGTATTGACGTAATGGTTGTGGAGAAAGATTATGTCATGAAGAGGCAAGAGTTTGAAGTGAGCTTCATTGAATCTGTAGATCAAGCCATTCTCTCTCTTCACATGAAAGTAAGGTATAGAGATATGAGTTTTTCATATCAAAATCACTCTGATAAGCACCAAGATCCTGAACTTTCTTTGATCTTCAAGAATATCTGGATTGTAACTATCTGTAAGTTTAAGGAGAGATATGTATTCTTCAACTTGTTTTGGGTCCTTAAACTTATACATAGCAGCAAATTCCAGTCTTTCCATTTTAACAACCTTAGTAGCTTCGCAGAAGATAGCAAATGATCTTTCTTCCAAAAATCTTGATTTGATTGCAGCTTGCTTTGACTTAATGCCAAGTGCAACCATTCTTGCTTGATCCCTTAGGAAGTATCCCCTATTCATAAAATTCCACTGCTCTTCAGTCCGTTCTACAGGGAAATAGTCAGGAAGTGGTTCTTCTTCAGAAATGATTGCTTCTCTTAACACTTGCTTGAAAGTAGATTTCTTGAAGTCTTGAGAAACAGCTTTAGGAGTTTTCTCAACTCATCAAACCCATCAAAATCATTGAAAGTATATTGCTTTGGAGTTGACACAGAAGGATTTGTTGACTCTCCAACTTCACTTCTACTTTGAACACTGGTTCATCAGTAGTTTCTCCATGTTCTTATTCTTGAGTCTCTACAAATTCAGGCACATTAAATACAAATATTGTCTTTGATTGCTTCTGCATCTGCCTCTGCTTCAGCAAATTCAATTATTGCCTCATCCACAATATCCTCATCAATTATCTCTTCTTTTTATTCTTCATCTCCTATATCTTCCATACCAAAAACTTCTTCTATTCTTCTTTTTATTTCAGCCAAACTTTCAACATCTTCAACATTTTCAACCTCATTCACATTTAGACCAAGCTCCCACATTTCATCAGACTTAGCTCTACATTCAGCTAATCTATAATTTTCAGCTTGATCTTCAATCCCTTCTTGTTTTCCACCTTCATTTCTTTCTCCCATATCTACATCACCACTAGCATCTTCTACCTTTGCCAAAATATTATTATCATTAGCTTGACCATCTCCTTTGTTCTCCCCCTCGAGGTGATCATCTGACTCAGGATCATCCCATCTTGTAGAAACCGAGGCCGGTCGGTAAGACTCTAGAGCAATTAACCATAGCTCAAAAGCAGCAAGCTTAGCATCATATTCATTCTTCTGACTTTGTACTTGCTCTTTCAAAGCTTTGACTTATTGTGCATGGTCAAGTTCTCTATCCCGCAACTCCAAAGCATTCAACACTCCCCTATCAAGGTTGTTGGCACACTTGTGGTGTGACCTAAACCAGCCAACACTGTTTCAGGATTTCCTGCAGATCCTCGGGTTAGACCCTCACCAGCAGTTTCAGATTCAGTGGCTTCGCAACCAGAATCGGGTTGTGTCCTAGACTGTGATAAATCACTGTCCGGGACTTGTTGTTGGACAACACCACTAACAACATCGGGGTCACTAAGAATGCCCGTTAATACAGTCTCAAGTCGATTATGAGAAACAACAGTGTCACCTGGGTGTTCATACTGTCTCTCAGTCTCTGTTTGAGAACTGTTGCCTGCGGCTAAAGCTAGCATAATGTTAGCTAAGGCAAGACTTCCAAGTTGTCCTAGAGGGTCACACAAAGTGGGTCCCTCTCCGTTTGTTTTAGCATCAGTACGGAAATGAGCTTGCAGGTTCGTGTCCCCAGGAGATCTAGACTCAAGTGCACGAAATGAAGGCGAGAGGTGGGGCTGGTCCTCTCTTATTTCAACACTCACATCCTCCAAATGAGGAGCGTGTGGTGAACGTGGTTGTTCCCCGTGCATATCTGAGACTAACTCTTGTTGTGAGGAGTCAGAATGGCGAGCTCTCGACTTCTGTCCTAGGGTTGTCATCCCGGCTAGACACATTTGTTTCAACTATCGAAGGGCTAACATTTTCTTTTTGCCCTTGTCCTAGCCCGAACCTCTCAACCTCTCTGGTATTTTCAACTCCCCCCTCATTCCCTCCTTGTTCCTTCGGCACAACATCATCTCCGGTGCCCTAATTCTCAACATATATATCAGATATAACATTTTCAATTGTTTGGGCGATATGTTCATCATCAAAATCTGTCGAGGTACCAAAAGTTTTATCAATATCACCTGTACCCGACCCTTCTCTGTGTGAGCTAGAAACTGAAGCAGAATGTTTGTTTTTGTGCTTCTTTTTTGTTATCATCAATAAACTAGATTTGGTTTTAATCTTTCTAGCTCTCATTTTCAATCGTCTCCCTGGTATTGGAGTCGGCATATCGGTTGTTGTTTCAAGAATTGTTGATGAGTGTGCTGGAGAAAGAATTGGTAGAATTGGAGAAGAAACAGATGGAAGTGGTGTAGAAGGTGTTGATGGAATTGATGTTGTTGATTGAGATGGTGGTGGTGTTGTTTGCGAAGATGAAATGATAGGTGTGATAGGAGATTCATGAACATGTTCTTCTTCAAAAGATACTCTTTTTGACTTCCTTCTTTTTGGTTCAATAGTCCCCTCTCCGCTAACCCCTCTTTTTCTTTTAGTATTCCTAGGACCCTCACTTGGCGACCTATGCACAGTTTGGGTAGGAGTCTGTCGGCTTTCAGACCCTATTACCGTTTCTATCCACTCTCTATAAGTCCTAAGATGGGGACTATTGGTCGGTACCAAGTTCAACAAAAATGGTGGAATTGGAAAGAAGTTTGCAATTTCACTGCCCATGCCTCTTATATTTGATTTGTACATGGCAATAACAAATTTGAAACTATTTTCAAGTTTCGGGATCTCATCAGTTGTATCAAGAACATCTTCAATGAGCAAAGTGAAGAATCGAATGTATGGGATGTACTTTCTTTCTTGTTATCTTTGGCTTTAACAACTTGAGCCAATTTCTCCCAAATAATCTTCGCATAATCACATTCCACATTATGAGTGACTGCATAGTATAATGACAAAGAATGTTTTGTCATTGCATCTATGCCCTTCTGAGAAGGCATCAAGCAGGTGCTCTAAACATTATACAAGGTGTGCCATAAAGTAGCCACATTCATTCTTTTGAAATCTCTCATTGATGTCAATTCTCCTTCATAACCCAGGGCTTGAACTGTAGCCAACATATCTTCAACAGATGGTAATTCTTCATATTCATCTTGTTCCGGCAATCCCAAGATAGATCTGAATTGTTTCAGATTGAATTTACATAAGTAGTACTTTCCTTCTGATTCCAAAGTGTACTGAAAGTTGTCTTCAGATTTCTTTCTTTTATCAGCCTTTATGTATTCAATAGATTCCCATAAATCGAAGACATACTTTTCTGGAACTATAGCACCACTTGTGAGAACAACATTCAGTAGATGATGATTTAGAATTTCAGTGATTATCGGGAATTTGGATGTGAAAGGAATATGAAGGGCATGATTTGCTTGCATTTTCATTGAAGCACCTTCTTCGAACGTCACCATGTTTTTATAAATTAATAAAATCTGAAAGAAAAACAAACTGACCAAAATTTGACTAGAGAAAAAAAAACTTTAGACACAACACGAAGAAAGAAACACAATTGAACAATTTAGACAAATTATTTGTACAAAGACAATGTTTTGTATATATATAAAAAATGAGACAACAAAGGTAGTACACAAAGACGTTTATAGTATCGCATAGGTATTAAAAGTTCAGACAACAAAGGTAGTACATAAAGGCATTCGATACCTTGGTTCTTACCCTAATACCAATGAAAATTATAAATGGCCACACATAAGACAAATACAGACAAGTACTTTACCAAAAACATACTAAGTAAAGAAAGATATAAGAAAAATCCAAAGTCAATATTTGATTTCATGTGTTTGCCGAGCTATGATCTCGGCAAACAACATGTTTTAGAGAAACATGTTGTCCAGAAAGACACTTAATGGAGAAATTGATTTTGGCAACAAATTTAGAAAACTTGTTATATTTGGTGAGCTTAAACCTCGGCAAACAAAAGAAATGTACGTTCAAGCCATCAGTTTAGCAAAGTGTATGAAGTCTATTGAATGCCGAGCAATTACTTCGGCACATAAACTAATTCAATTTGACTTCATGGAAATGTATGAAAAGTCTTTTGATTTGAACAACAAGAATATTGTCAAACGTTAAAGGAACATTTCAAGGAAAAATTGTTTTTCAAGTCATTTCAAAGAAACTTTAACTATTTGACGAGCAAAAATCTCTGCAAATAGTACAAATTGAACAAAAACATGACTTAGAAACTTTTTCTTGAAAAGTATAAAATGTCAAGTTTGTTGTTCTGCAAATGGTTAAAGACAACTTTTGAAAATGATTTTTCATCAAAGTGTTTGGTTTGCCTAGCATAGTGCTCTGCAAGCAGATAAAGAAAGTCTTTTGAAGAAAAATTTATCAACTTGTACTATTTGCCGAGCTCAGAGTTCTGCAAATAGTTGAAAATGACTTTAGACAATGAATTTGTGCCAACTTGTACAATTTGCCGAGCTCAGAGCTCTTCAAATAGTTAAAGTGTGCCTTAGAAAGAAGATTTTCTCCAAAAATGTATTATTTGCCGAGCAACTAGCTCTGCAAATAATAACTTTCAATATTTAGCCAAAATTTTCAACAAAAACCAATGATTTTCATGAAAAACTGAAGTATGTCGAGCTCAAAGCTCTGCATATAGTTGAAAACACTAGAATGAGTTTTTGAGAAAACAATTTTTTGCCGAGCAAACACCTCGACATTCTTTATTAAAAGAGAGATATCAACAAGTAAGCCCAGAAAAATATGAAGATTTGAAGATGATCATTGACACTTGTATTTGTGAGTCCCTCGATAGCTATAGATCGCTCTCGAGATTGTCTATGATTATGTCGTGAGTGCGGAATCCTCACGAGATAACTAGTTTGATTAGTAAACTGGTATATCGCTAATTATCAAGTAAATAATCAGCCGTATTATGCTATCTTCGTTTCTATAAGATATAGAACAAACTTAGGTGTCTGGTGTACTTGTATGTCGAACGTGATACTTATTTTAGAGTATTCATTCGTATATATATGTTTTGAGTCGAACTGGGCTTGTTGGGCTTTGTTCTTACGAACTTAGCTGCCCAGCCCATGTAACGAAGTTAATCTTCGTTTGTACCAAACGAAGTTTATCTTCGTTTGCCGCTAACGAAGATATACCTTATCTTCGTTAGATACAAGACTTAGTTATATTCCTAAGTATTTCATCTTAAGGAATCCTAACACATATTATGTTTGTACTTGTATATTACACAACAAACATCATACATAACACACATATATATAACACCAAAACATGTAATCGATCATTACCATAACATAAAGTCCATAATCTATCAATTACATATATAGATACGACATAAATTAACATAATGTCTCAATCTAAACGACATATCAAATCTAAGTTGTTGTTGTCACATCAACATGCATCAACAAACTCCCCCTTGACAGCAGCACCTTCGATTTCTTAGTCTTCAAAATCTGATCATTCATCAAACAACAATCTTTTGCTATTTGCATGAATATCTTCATGTAAGCAGAGCTGAAGTATCTTACGATATCTACTTTCTTCATGCTTCCAAAATGGCAAAAACGAACACTCTGCATCGTACAGCTTTCTCAGATCATTTCTCGAGAAGTTCACAAGCTGCATCGGATCATAAACTCTTCTCAACAAAATCTGCTTCTTTGAATCTGCATACATCTTGGCTTCACCAGAATTTCGATCAATTTCCCAATTATCCATCTTGTCCAAGACATCTTGTGCCCATTTCTTGGCAGGGACCTTGATCATGCATTTAATATCATGTTGAACAAACTCAACTGTTTTATCTGGTTTGACCACTCTTTTCTTCGATCTTGGCTCGATCTTAAACTGTGGTTTATCAGAATCTTTCATATTCTTCCTTAACCAGAAATCTTTTCTGAGATTCTTACCAACCACATCAGCTAAGCCATCATCGCTTGGATTGATAATCCAGTTATTTCCAAGCTCATGTAAATCTTCTTCACACAAACTTCTGAAATGTCTCTCACACCATGCTAAGTACTGACAACCCTCTGGTCTTTTAAGCACAAACAACTTCAATTCATCATAATAAAACCAACTCCAGATGATTGTCTTGTACTTTGCAGCATCTTTATCTGAGATATGAGTCCAATACAAATTCGGTTTCCACGTTTCCCTATGTACTATCCAATAATTTACTCTTTTCTCGGGAACACGTCGATCAACAATATGTAATGAATCATCATCTCTGAGAGAAACTGGAAAATCATTTGAATTGAATGGTCTTGTCACATTAATCTCATATTCAGATGGAATCGACACATCACCATTCTTAGCATACACAACAAAATGTAGAACTGGAGTTAGGCTGCTGAATGGGACTTGAAGCATTCTTTCTCTAACATCTGATCTCTGCTGATCCAGCACTCTATTCTCATCAATCAACGAATCTTCAGGAATTGAGTCCCATACTTCGTCAAACCCATAAGGCTTCTTGAATATATCTAGATTTGGTTCAGGGACAAATTCGCCTTCCTCGAGCTCATCACCATCAAAGAATAAATCTGTATAATCTGGATCATCTATTTAAATTTACACAAAATGAACACCAGAATAAAAGAATAATCATGATAATTATAATAAAGATGAAATGTACTTGTATTAAAATAAGATAAATTACATTTTCATTACATAAAATGTCATAACTTATTACACACAATCAATTATACATTATATCTAACAATTTTTATCATAGACAATTAGAAACCTGAATCACGAAGAGCACCAGAACCAGAAGCACCTTGCTGAGAAGTATCACCTCCTGTCTCCCCCTCGATCGCTGCACCCTTTCCTCTATCTTCAACTGGGCGAGAAACATTCCTTTCAGCAGCATTATCAGCATCATCATCGTCATTCTGACGTCGTGGTTGAACCGCTGACAATCTGCAAACTTCTTCAGGAACTTCTCCCCCTTGATTCTTGACCCAATTGATCAAAAATGTTAAGGCAGCGCGAGTCTTAGTGAGTTCAGACTCCAAAGTGCGAACCCTGGTCTCCAACAGATCAACACGACGACCAAGAACAGGAGCAACAGCAGCAGTCGGTCTTGGAGGATCAGGCATTGCTACAGAAGAAGCTTCAACAACACGTCGACGCTTAATTCTGGTATATTGAAGATCAATACTCCCTTGCCTCTTCACTGGAGTAACCGAACTTGCTCTGTTCACAGGGTCTTCCATATCTTCAAAGATTTCTCTCAATTCAGAATCATGTTGAGCTGCAACATCAGGATCAATCGCAGCAGCAGGAATTGAGTTAGCGGAATCTGAAATTGCTGGAACAGCGTGACAAGCTTTGCTTCTGCGTTCTCTATGAAACAAAACACCCGCTTGATCAAATGATTGATGCGAATGATCGCTTTCAGAAGCAGCCGCAATATCATGAATCATCTTAGTTCGACGTTCAGCAGCAGCAGAATCATCTGTGTCTGTCGCAGTTGTAGCAGTAGAACCGTCGGAACTAGCAACATTATCATCATCATTTCCAACATCCGAACCAGTAGACTCATCCCCAGAACTCTCAACACCATCAACAGAACTCGTTGAAGAACCAGAATCAGAATCGTCATTAGCAGCATCCACAAACATATCATTCTCAAGACGAGATTGATAGTTTGGATTAATCAGGTGACCAAAAAGTGGTGGATCATGGAGACCAGCCACATTACTCGTATTTGCCTCTAGATCAGCAAAAAGACGCGAAGGCCAAGCATGAAGAACGTAGCGAGGACCTTGGTCATATTCTAAGTCTGGACAAAAATGTCTAACTATAGCCATCACAAATCGAGGATACAGAAGAAATCGCTTTCTCCCCCTAGCATTAATCTGATCAACAAACTCTTGATAAAAATATCGGGAGAAAGGATAAGGGCGATTATATACCAAAGCAACCATCTGCGACGCAATCTGTGCCGATAGTTGATCAAAGCCAGCCTTGCGATTGCTCAAACAGACGAGCAATGCATACGCCAGATACCTCCATCTTCCCTGAAAACCACTCTTGTCAAAAGGAAGTTTGACCTGGCCAACAAATCCCATTCTCTGAAAGCAGCGAAGAAGGAGTTCGAACTCGTAAGTCATTTCAACATCTTCCTTTTCTTCTACGTCTGGTTCTGCTCCTAGATGCAAAATAGTGCGGAGCGACTCAGCATTGAAATCAAATGTTGTGCCTTCAACAGTTGCTCGTACAAAACTTTGGCCATCAACCATGACTTCATGAGCAGTGGACCAGAAAGAATCAATATACAGCTTAATCAGTCTCGGCGAATCACAAAAAGCAAAAGATAATCGCGAGCGAGCAATGTAGTTGAACATTTCATGAAAATGTTCGCAATTATGCTGATCTGGATCTAGGTTCAGGGCAAGATTGTGCTTTTTCACAAATTGACGAGGAGCGAGAGCCATTTCTGCAAAACCAATCACAATATCGAAACAAATATAAATAATCATGATAAATGGATTGCAGAAACGAAGATAAAGCAAAATCCGTAAGGTGAGAGTAACGAAGATAACTTGAAATTCGTTGGAAGGAACTTAACGAAAATAAAGCTAAAAACGTTGGAAGAACTCGAAACGAAGATGAGGTTAAGTTCGTTTGCTAAATTCGTTTGAGAAAACGAAGTTAGCGACAGTAAGGGTATCGGGAGGTTGATTTTCAGAGAAAAGAATCAAACAAAACGATCTCGAACCTTCGATAAGAAATCGATTGGCTCTGATACCACTTGTGAGTCCCTCGATAGCTATAGATCGCTCTCGAGATTGTCTATGATTATGTCGTGAGTGCGGAATCCTCACGAGATAACTAGTTTGATTAGTAAACTGGTATATCGCTAATTATCAAGTAAATAATCAGCCGTATTATGCTATCTTCGTTTCTATAAGATATAGAACGAACTTAGGTGTCTGGTGTACTTGTATGTCGAACGTGATACTTATTTTAGAGTATTCATTCGTATATATATGTTTTGAGTCGAACTGGGCTTGCTGGGCTTTGTTCTTACGAACTTAGCTGCCCAGCCCATGTAACGAAGTTAATCTTCGTTTGTACCAAACGAAGTTTATCTTCGTTTGCCTCTAACGAAGATATACCTTATCTTCGTTAGATACAAGACTTAGTTATATTCCTAAGTATTTCATCTTAAGGAATCCTAACACATATTATGTTTGTACTTGTATATTACACAACAAACATCATACATAACACACATATATATAACACCAAAACATGTAATCGATCATTACCATAACATAAAGTCCATAATCTATCAATTACATATATAGATACGACATAAATTAACATAATGTCTCAATCTAAACGACATATCAAATCTAAGTTGCTGTTGTCACATCAACATGCATCAACAGTATTGTTTGCCGAGCAAAAACCTCGGCAATTAGAACAAGATCTTCAAATACTTAGAAAAATTACCCAGCCCTTTGAAGATCAAACCCAGAAAATCAAACCAAGCAGATTAAGGTATCTAAATAAGATAAACATCAAATATAAACTCTAATCATGCATCTAAACACATCAAATCACACATAAAATCATCACATAAAGCATACTGTTATTGCATGATTCTCAGTGACATGAGCATTCTAGATATGTGAAGTATATTCATTTATAAGTTCAAGTCTTGTAATTATCTTGTAATTATTGTTTGTCTTTAATATTACCTTGGCATTTTTGTTGAGCCAATTGGGATCCAATTATGTTTATATGTTTGTTTATTATTTGTATTTTGCAGGTTTTAGACATAACATCTAATAGAGTCATTAAGTTAATATTGTTTCTGTGTATTAACAGCAGTTGAGATATTAACTTAATGTACTCCCAAAGGGAAGTTAAGATAATTGTGTTTTTGCGTATTTTCAGCAGTATAAAAATTATCTTATATACACACTTCCAATAGGTAATATAGACGACGTTGTTTCTGCGTATTCACAGCAATTGAAATGTTGTCAAAAGCTAATGCTAGTTATTCGTATATTTACATCAGTTAAAGCATTAGTTGAGTTAATGTCGGTTCTGCGTCTTCACAGCAATAAAGACATTAACTCGGAGTACAATGTTGGTTCCGTGTCATGACAGCAGTAAAGACATTTACTCAATATATCCTAAGTGTTATTTGAGAGTTCTTAGGAACAAGCAAAAGATTTGCTTGTTCAAAGTAAGAACACTCAAATGGTCATTTGAGAGTTTCTAAGAAACAAGCAAAAGTATGCTTGACCACAAAAACACTCAAACAGTTTTATGTGTTCAGGGAAATGCTTAAAACAGGCCAAAACCCTAATGAGCCTTGGGCTTAGAAACATGCATGGGCCTGCATGTTTAAGAACACGCAAATGTCCATTTGTGTGTTCCTAGTCCTTGCCTATAAATAGTGGGTGTGTGTCAACAAGAGTGTAGAGAAAGAAATGAGCAAATTCTAGAGAGAGAAAACCAAGAACACGCACGGTCTATCTTGTGTGTAATACTCGTTTTGTGCACGAACCACAAACACACACCCGACCCCCCAAACGGCTCGTAGATTCAGATTACCATGTCTTTGGTAAGGTGAATCCGGAGAGCCGTTCCCGGAGTGTTTACTATCATGCAAAAAGATATATATATATATATATAGTGATATATATATCATCTAAAGGTTGATATATACACCGTGGGTTATCTCAAGGAATTTCCGCACCTCGACATATCCTTAAGTCAATCTCGGTTAGATAAGAGTACAAGACCCGACGGACTTACAACTGGTATCAAGAGCCACAGGTTTTCATAACCTTAGTTGGAGATTGACAACTGTTTTGTGGTATCCCTTTGTTTGCGTGATTAAGGTGAAAATTAATCTTTGGGCACATTTTTGAAATAAAGGTTCAAACTTGTTGCCAAATATTGATTAATCTATATCCTAGTAACATTTTCTCATAATCTCGTGTATCCTTTAGCAATATCGGGCTCGGGATCCAAGAAAATGTGTGAAAGTGGTGTTTTGTGTGTTCTTGAAAAAGTGTTTCTATATCCTAGTACCTTTTTTGCGCGTTTTGATATTACCAAGGCGTTTAAGTGTTTCTGTGTTTTGCTTGTTCTTGAAACCTTGAGAGTTCTTGAGATTTTGTGTATTTCTTGAACTTTGTGTGTTTCTTGAATTTTGCGTGTTTCTTGAACTTTTGTGTGTTTCTGTGTTCTTAGATTTTGCGCGTTTTCTGGACTTTGCGTGTTCCTACACTCTTGCGCGTTTAATTTGAGTGTTCCCAGTTTGCGTGTTCTTGTGTCACTTGCGTGTTTATAAGTTGAACCACATACACAATGGCATTAAAATATCTTAACCAATTAATACTAATGGACCATGAGACCGGTAAGGGTAATTCACCACCCAAACTGATGATCATAGACAAATACTTTTCTTAGAATGGTCGATTTGAATCCTTTATGCAATTCACCGATATTAGATTGTGGACTTGTATGACTGAAGGATATAAAGCCCCAACATATGAGGACAATGGTGTTACCAAAGTATATGCTTATCAAGATATGACTGAATCCGATAAAAAAATTTATGAGGTAGAGAAAAAGGCACTTTCATGTTTAAAAATGTCATTGCGACAAGATATATTGCATTTATTTAACGGATTTAATACATCAAAAGAACTTTGGTTAGCATTAAAAAATCATTGTGAAGGGGATGAAACACTTAAAAAGAATATAAAAGACCTTCTAAAGCATCAGTATAATGTATTTAATGGGTTAAGAAGTGAAAACTTAGATAAACTAATTACACGATATTATCATTTGCTAGCAGGGTTGCAAGCATTTGAGGTTACGTACTCTGAGGAAGAGAAGGTCGGGAAATTTTTGAGCTCTTTGCCAGAAAAGTGGAATCATTGTATTACCACTTTGCAAGAGAAAGCAGATTTCGACGACATGTCTCTAACACAATTAGTTGTTAAGTTTAGGGGACAAGAAATGAAACAAAAGAGGAGGGAAACAGGATATAATAATGCTTAGATTCCCGAGCTTTATTACGGTAGACCTTCGATCAATGTAAGTCCAAGTTCCCCTGATGGAAGCATAAAGGCTTTCTTGAGTGAAGATGTTGACTTACAAAGGATCTCGCGCGGTTGACTCTGAGGGGAACATATGTCTTGTTTTGAGTCAAAGCGACAATTCAAGCAATTGTGGATATCCTACCTCCAGTACTAGTTCCACCATGCCTATAAGTGTCAAATGTGCGGAAAGTCACTTATCCGTTCTTGCGTCATTCGTGACATCATATGAACAGTTTATCCAAGGAAAGGTTCAAGATCCTAGTCTCATAGATGAAGACTATGAGCAAAATGATCCTTTAGACTTAGAAGAGATGGATCTGCAATGACAAATGGCTATGCTGACTCTTCGGGCTAAACGGTTCTTATAAAGATTAGGGCGGAAGGTCGTGGGTTCCAAGCTTGGCTTTGATAAGTCAAAGATAAAGTGTTACAATTGTGAAGGTTTTGGACACTTTGCTAGGGAATGCCAGAAACCGAAGAAGGATGAAAAGTCAAGTGTGACTCGTCAAAACCTCAATCAAGGTGGATTAGTAACTCCTCTAGGTGCTCCATAACGAAGATTTTTTCATGGATCAAGTTCAAATGCCAATAACTCTTCTCAACAAAACAGTTATCAAGGTTCAAAGGTTGAAATTCCAAACTCTAGCAACCAAAGTGGGTTAAGAGCTTTGGTGGTTCAACAACAAGAGGGATCTTATGACTGGGGTTCAATTGTGGAAGAAGCCGGCAATGCCTACCTTGCTGAGATTAGTTCTGATGTATCTTCAGATTCAGAATCGGAGATTCAAGAAAGTGATGTTACTAGAGCATCTGAGATTCATGAAAAATCATTAGTTGTGAGCAGTTCGAACAAGGTCAAAGTTCAAAAGACATTATCGGGTCTTATGAACCTCATGATGGACTTAACTATCTCAAAGAGTCCGGTTTCAGTAGAAAGGACTGATAACATGTGGAACATTGACGCAGGGAGTTCCATTCATGTGACTGGAGATAGTGATATTCTGTCAGACTTTGTAAAGATATCTGATGTTCAGGTGAACTTTGTCGGATCTGCAAAAGGCTTTGCCAAAGGCCATGGTAAAGTGAACATCACAAACCTCTGTCTTGACAAGGTGTTCCATGTTGAGCATCTTAGTCAAAACACTCTGAGTGTTAGTCAAATGCATGATGTGTGTCATAGATGGGACAAGGATCATGAAAATGTTCTTCATTTGATTCCAGAGTCTTCCAGGGTTGACAATGACTCAAAAAACAAAAGAGTTATTCTAGAAGAAAATGAGACATTATTATTGAGACACTCAAAGTCTACTCCATTGAAGCTTGTGAAAACAATGAAAGAAGTTTTGGAAAGATTTTCTTGCATAGAAGAGATGACAGAGTATGGAATTCCCATTACTGAAGAAAATCTCAAGAAATTTAAAAGGAAGCGAAACGACAAGAAAATTTCCTGCTTTATATGTCTTGAAAAAGGTCACTCTGCAAGTAAATGCCCAAGCAAGGGATCAAGCATTAATGCATCTACAAGCAATGATGATCAATCTTCAAACAACTTATCCAGGTTAAATGAGAGAAATTTGAGAATTAGTTCTCAAAAAATGGAGGGAAAAGATATGATGAATGAACAATACAAGAGATCAACTAGAAATCTTATTGGTTCTTCTCAAAAACTTCCTGTGCATTCCTTATCTACTCAAAAATCAAAGGTTGCTGTCAAGAAATCCGTTTCTCCAAATTGCACTTCTTCAAGTAACAGATCTGGGAAGACCAAAAGCAGATATCCTTTAAACTCATATGGAGTTAAATCATCTGCTAAGTCTACAGAATATTATAGCACATATTATAATTGATTTTCAGGAAGATGTAGAAACGATTTCAGGTCAACTCCTCAGAGCTATCATGTTGGTGAATCATCCAATGCCTCCCACAAGAAGGGTCATGAAGATGATTCAAACCACTTAAATCAGGTTTTGGGGAAAGGAGGCTGGGTAGAATTTGCATATCGTGATGATTCAGTGAGAATCCGGACAAAGAAGGTCTGGGTTCTTGATAAAGAAAACTAATTCCCTTCATTCGTGCAGAGAACATAGTCAAAGAAGATCATATTTATTGGTTATCGTTGACTGAGTTCTGGGCACACTTTCTTTAGATAACATAGTGGGTTATCGTACTTCTTTATTAGTTTTGATCTCTGTAAATCATAGTGCAAGTCTAATGAGTGTTGATTTATAATTTGTTTATTAAGGAACAACTTTGAAAAAAATGAGTGTGTATAAAGTTTGTTAATGAATCATTTGTGATGACATAATTATTAAGCTAATGATTGATGTTATTCAATGATGAATATGCAATGATGAGGTACATATGATGGTTACACTAAGGCCTTTGATCGATCAGGTTTTGAGTTACTAGTCCAGTTAACTGGAATGAGAAACCCTTAGTCTTTAATCTCTCAAGAACCAGCTTATTCAGAAAATGCAACACAAAAATAGAATAATGGTTTAGGGGGAGTCGTTACTACAAGAGAAATGACTATTCAATATAACATTTAAGTTTACTCATTTGCTATATCCGATCTCTTCAGTAGTAATTGGTCCTTCTAGAATCTTCTTGATATGGAAAATCAGAAAATGTAACACAAAATTATAATAATGGTTTAAAGGGGAAGTCATTACTACAAGAGAAATGACTATTCAATATGGCATTCAAGTTTACTCATTTGCTATATCCGATCTCTTCAGTAGTAATTGCTTCTTCTAGAACCTATTGCATGTATCTGACTAAGCATGTTTATTCTAAGGTTGATTAGAGTACCTTTACTCCTAAAGACTACTGTGATTGACTTTAAAACTTTATGCTTAGTAGGGTATATTGCATATGCCGGACTAAGCATAACTATTCTAAGATTGATTAGAGTAATTTTGATTCTAAAATTACTGTGATTGATTTTCTAAGTCTTATGCTCCGTAAGGCATATCGCAAGGACAATATTAAGCATGACTATTACAAGATTGGTTAAAGTGACTTTCTTCTAAAAGTCCCTGTGATTGATTTTGTAACTTTATGCTCCGTACGGTTCTTGCTCAATAAAAGGGTTCTATTGCATGAGAGACAATAATTAGGGTTTTTCGAGTTTCAGAGGGACTTGATTGTGTTCTTGGTAAACACAAAGAAAAATGTGTATTGTGACAGGGAAGAAGTGTAAAGTAAAAGGCATGAATTTGAGTGTGTTAAGTACACCTCAAATTGGGTCTTGTTTTGAAATTTCACGGAAAGTTAAGTTTTGATGCTTAAGGTTTCGGTCAAAATAGGTTAAACGGAATCATTTAATAGATGTATTTTACAGATATTTTGATTTGTAATTTATTAATAATAGTTGAATTGAATATGCTTATTGTATGAAATAACTTGATAAAATGCTTAGATTATAGTCTTAAGTGTGAGAATCGGATGTATGTTATCATTTAAATCAATTAAATCTGTTTCGGAATTCAATTATGTATTATTGAGATGAATGCATTAGTTGCATAGATCTCATCAGTTCGCTGATGTGGTTGCAGTTTTATTTATCTTATCTAGATGTGTGTTAGCCAACAAGATAAAAGATCTCCAAAGTATATGAAAATCAAGTCTATCCAGTCCGGAATGGAGAAACCTCAAGCTTAAAATGGAAGCAGAGTATACTTACACATCAACAACTTAGCTAAATTCAAACGGAGACAAAAAATGATGACGGTGAAATTATCTGAGGGTGATTAATTTTGTATCATTTATTTTTGTTGTATTTGAATTTATATCACAGCATTATGTGTGTCCAATGGCTGTCATTGTCAACACTTAAAGATGGTGCATTAAATTTCACTAAATATTGACATAGTGGGTCGTAATTTAATGTTTTTACTTTGCAAGATGATTAAGTAGCGACAATTATGAAGAATTTCTTTATTGAGGAAAATATGATAATATTGATATGAAAAGGTGGTTTATATTTGTTCTATCATGTTCTCTAAAGAATTCTTTTTGTTAATCATATCGGGTTCGCTAAAATTCTTTGTGAATTTTAAATGTGTTAATCAAGTTTGTGAAAGTTGACTTTCTATAAGTCAAGGTTCCTTGAATCGAAGAAAAATAGGTTGTGTTGATGTGCAAAGTATACCAAGTGGACTCATATGTATGTCTTTAACAAAATGGGCTATTACTACATATTGTAGTCAAGTGGGATCATACCAAGTGGACTCATATGTGTGTCTTTAACAAATTGGGTTCATAATGCATATTGTAGTCAAGTGAGATTATGCCAAGCGGACTCATATGCATGTTTTAAGCAAAACGGGCTAATAATGCATATTGTAGTCAAGTGGGATTAACTTTGCGTATTTTACATTGGATTGATTTGCATGTTTGTGCCAAATGGGATTCAATATGCGCGTTTCATCTTATTGGACCTATATGTGTGTTTGGCCTTCAGTGGCACTAGGGTATGCGCGTTCTTGTGGATATAAAAGGTTAAGTTCACACATTTATTTATCATCATATGCGTGTTTTATCCAAAAAAAAATAAAATCCACATTTGCGTGTTCTTGATACCCGAAGCACTGTTCACCTTCGATTCACTATACTTGATCTTTATGTGTTTTTGCAACTAAAAACACTTCCATTAACACTTCCTGAACAAAGGTATATGATTAACAAGATTTCTAAGTCTATATTTCGAGTTTAAATGGAAGAATATTTAGGGTTTTATTTTCGGGTATAAAATCACTAAAAAGGTCTATGAACACGAAATAGATAAGGAAATTGAACATTAAAACTTATAAATCGGGAATGTAGGAATCTATTAGTTCAAATTTATGAGTTTTGTTGTTTAGAATCACAGTATGAAATTTGTGGGTTGAAGTTTCTGGTTATGCGTGTTCTTGGTGAATATGCGTGTTCATGATGAACTTTACTTGTTCTCATAGCCAGATCCTTCGAAACTAAATTTTCCAGTTTTTGCGTGTTTGTGATGACGTCATCACAAGAAACACGCATTTGACTTGTCAATGCTCTTTGCGAGTTCTTGTGCCAAATAAACCATTATGCGTGCTTTAGGGCATATACGTGTTTCATAACTTTGAAAAAATTTTAAATTGAAAATATGAAACACCATATGTGTGTATTGTCACCGTATGTGTGTGTATAAGGAAATTGTCGATTCTAGGACTTATGAAATTTTCAAATCGGGGAAATTTTAATTGGTCAAATTAGAAAGGACATGTACCTTATGTTGTCGTTTATTAAAACTTAAACATGTTTAAAAGGATTTTGAGAAAAATGGTCTCACTTAAACATGTACCTAATAAAAGTTTTAATTTCAACATGTTGTTTTGATAAACTATATAGTATTTTAGTGGAATATGTAAACAAATGGTTTCTATTTCACGGAGAATAAAATAGTTTTGTCATTCAACATATATGTCATTGTTCAAAGTAAATAACACGTTCAGAGCCAATGAAACTAAGAGTTTCAGGGGCTTAGAAAGTGATTAAGGGCTTTAAACTTTGATACTACTCGTCAATAATTAAAATGGATAACACTCTCAGAGCCGATGAAACTAAGAGTTTCAGGAGCTTAGAAAGTGTTTAAGATTTTTAATTTTGACGTTGATTGTCGATAGTTAAGGTGGATAACATTCTCAGAGCCTATAGAACTAAAAGTTCTAGGGGCTTAGAAAATGTTTAAGAACCTTAAGGATTGACATTATTGATTGATTGTTAAAGTTGATAACATTTCTAGAGCCGATGAAACATGGTGTTTCATGGGCTTAGGAAATGATTAAGAGCTTTAAAGTTCGACTTGGTTCGTTGTTGCTAATATTTTGTTGTTTATATCTTTGTGCAGATGGCAGAAAGACAATTCCACAACAATCATAATTATTTGATTAACTTGGATGTCCACCAGGTGAATGCAGCAGAGTTTGTTCCTATTCTGGATTTCTTTCAACGATCCAGAATTCGAAGGGTTCTCACTACCAACCCTGTGATCAGATTGACGTATCTTTGTCAATTCTGGGCTTCTGCAAGATATATTGCTGGAGAGAATGAGAGGATTGAAGCTACGGTGAATAATCAAGTCATCCATTTCACTCCTCAAGATTTGATCGAGATACTTGGATTGGGTACTGAAGCCCAGTGAGATTCTGAGGAGGTAACTGCTAGACCTAGGGGAGTAGGTAAGGGGTTGATGATGAGGCCACCGGTTGAGCAACCAAGTACAAGAATCAAACTTTTAGCTACAGGGTCTGCATTCACATCTTTCACCAGTGCTGCAACAACATCAGTTCCTCAAACTACTGTTACTTTTCCGGTTGTTGGAACTTCTGCAATCCAACAACCACATGCATCTATTATCAGACCGTCTACACCAAGACCAACTGCACCACCAACTATTCCTTCTCGACCATCAGTGATGTCTTCCCAACCAAGCAGCTCATGAACCGACGATGATGAAATATCTGGGTTAGTATGAGAGCTTTGGTTGCAGGCTTTGGTTGCAGGCTTGACAAAGAATCTGTCTAAGCAGGAAGAATCACATCGTTAGGAGCTTGAAGAGCTAAAGGCTAAGAATGCCCAGCTTCGAACAAGGCAGGAGGCTCTACAATCGATCCAATCTGAGACAACCACGCACCTGAAACAAATTTTCAAAAGATTGGAGATGTAGGAGTTGGTCGCCAGAATGTTCCGATTCTTTCTGGAGATGATGTGATATCATCTGATTCTTCTGGTACCTTGAATCTAAAGAACAACTTTTCTAAAGTTCGGATATGATGACGTGGCATATCAAAATGCAATGGCTGACATGATCAAGCCAAAGGATCCTGGATCTAGGGCGGATCAAGAAAAAGCTCGAAGACATGCTGCATGAAGAAGCACAGATTCACCGACAGAGTCCGACTCAGAATTTGAAAAGGAAGCTCAGGTCAAAAGGAGAAAGAAGAGCAGAATAGCGTGAAGAACTTCTGAAGTTCCAGAAGTGGGTTGTTTGGCCACCACTTAGGATGACAAACGGAAGACTTGAAGGCCATATCTAGATGCTGATGTCAAGGGGGAGACTGTTAGTGCATGATACTCAGTGACATGAGTATTCTAGATATGTGAAGTATATTCATTTATAAGTTCAAGTCTTGTAATTATCTTGTAATTACCGTTTGTCTTTAATATTACCTTGGCATTTTTGTTGAGCCAATCGGGATCCAATTATGTTTATATATTTGTTTATTATTTGTATTTTGAAGGTTTTAGATATAACATGTAAAGAGTCATTAAGTTCATATTTTTTCTGCATATTAACAACAGTTGAGATATTAACTTAATGTACTTCCAAAGGGAAGTTAAGATAACTGTGTTTCTGCATATTTACAGCAGTATAAACATTATCTTAAGTATATACTTCTAATAGGTAATATAGACGACGTTGTTTCTGCGTATTTACAGCAGTTGAAATGTTGTCGAAGGCTAATGCTAGTTCTGCGTATATTTACAACAGTTAAAGTATTAGTTGAGTTAATGTCGGTTCTGCGTCTTGACAACAGTAAAGACATTTACTCAAATGGTCATTTGAGAGTTATTTGAGGGTTCTTAGGAACAAGCAAAAGATTTGTTTGTTCAAAGTAAGAACACTCAAATGGTCATTTGAGAGTTTCTAAGAAACAAGCAAAAATATGCTTGTTCTCAAGAACTCTCAAATGGTTTGGGAAGCAAAAGTATGCTTGACTACAAAAACACTCAAAATGTTTTCTGTGTTCAGGGAAGCGCGCAAAACAGGCCTAAACCCCAATAGGCCTTGGGCTTAGAAACACGCATGGGCCTGCGAGTTTAAGAACACGCAAATGGCCATTTGCGTGTTCCTAGTCCTTGCCTATAAATAGTGGGTGTGTGTCATGCGTGTTCCAACAAGAGTGTAGAGAGAGAAATGAGGGAAAACCAAGAACATGCACGGTCTTTCTTGTGGGTAATACTCGTCTCGTGCACGAACCGCAAACACACACCCGGCCCCCCAAACAGCTCGTAGATTTAGATTACCACGTGTATGGTAAGGTGAATCCGGAGAGCCGTTCCCGGAGTGTTTACTATCACGCAAAAAGATATATATATATATATATAGTGATATATATATCATCTAACTCTTGATATATAAACCGTGGGTTATCTCAAGGAATTTGCACACCTCGACATATCCTTAAGTCAATCTCGGTTAGATAAGAGTACAAGCCTCGAGGGATTTACAGTGTCATAAAGCTTTATGACGGGTCGATTTATGAGACCAAAACGTCTGTCATCTGACCCCTTTTATGACATGCAATCGGTGTCATTAAAGGTATTTTTTCTAGTAGTGAAAAATATGGGTGCCAAATATTTATTTAAAATATTAAAATATTGGTATGTGAGAGATTTCTCACCAAAGTTAGGTGCATAACAGCCCCATTCACTTTTTTTTCTCTCTCTTTCTCTCTCTCTCTCTATATATTAAATATATATAACATCCCGATAAATTCAATCCTAATTAAACAAAAACCTTTTGGATGGTTCATTTTTTTGATTTACAACCATTAGTTCATATTAATGATTAAATCTTTGACTTCTTAATTGGTCAACGACAATATTGTTATTTAATTTTTATATAATTTATTAAACTATAACCTTCTTACTTATTATAAAGGAAAAAGTGAGTGTGGAGTTGTCACACACCTAAATAGGGTGAAAAACTATTCTCATATTAATATTTTAATATTAATGAATAAATGATGTGTTCCCTGATTTTTATGAAATAAAAAATCAAGATGTAAGAGGTTTTTTACCCAAGTTGGGTGTGAGATAACACCACCTTCACTTCCCACTACCATAAAAAACCATACATATATGATACAACTAAAAGAGGAGGTTGGGGGTACACTTGGCACCCCTAATCCCCCTCCTTTAGTCTAATACTCTCTGTAAGTCCCAACTATTACTAGATGGGTGCTGAAGACACCTTTATGTCGATGGTGAGTGAACTTTGCAACACGATCAATTAATCTGGATATGACCAGTTTAGATTGATCGTGTACCAGGTTAACTGGAGTTAATGTATAAAGGTGACAGAATATGTAAATTAATACATTGCAATAATATAGAAGACAAGTATGTAAACTGGTGAGACAATATGTAATTTTCAAGTGTATTTTATTTATTTATTGTTTAAATAAAATACAAGGTTGTTGCGGAATGAAGATAATACATGATTGTAAATATCCTAACAACCCATGAATTACAATTGATCTAAACTTGGAAATTCTCCTAAACAATCGAAACACTTAGAGTTGTGAAATGTTCCTTTTTGCGATTGAGAGAATATTGCACAAGTTCACCAATATTGCAAAATATATGTATTTGCAAAGTTACTGAAAAAGCTTGTGCAAGGACCTCTATTTATAGTCGAAGATTGAGCATGGGGATCTCAACTTCGACTTACAAATATGGTTGACAGCACACAAAAGTATTGTTTAAATAATCCTTTGTGTGTGTTAAATAAAGTAAGACAAAAGGTTACTTTATTCAACCACTCTACATCTTTGCACCTTTATCCTAAAGACAATATCATTGCCCGGTTAAAAGGATGTAGAGTAAAAGGTCCTCCTCGTAATCAGTGTAAAGCTTTGTAAGAGCATTTACACTAGAGGATTCTCCAGTTGATTGATCTGGTAGATTGTCAACTGGGCTTCGCTGCCATTGCCAATCTCTGTCTTCCATTTGTTGTCTTTGACTTCAACTGGAAGGTCTTCAGATTCTAGTCATCTGATCTCAACTGGAGGAAGTCATCAGATGCTAAACCTGTACAATGCAACTGTACTTCTAATATTTAGGACAATTCCGCATGCTCTCCAGATGTCGATGGAGAGCTCCAGTTTAGCTTGAACTGGTCCTAACAAATTCCCCCTAATTGTCCTGAAATATTGTCAGGTATTTTCAAACTTGTTTCTATACAAGTTTAAGTTTGAAATACCTGAGTTTGATAAAACCTATTAAGTTTCCAAGACATTTTTATAGATCATCAAATGTCTTGGATTTGTTTTAATTGTTGTAGATCTTATCAGATATCTTACTTGTGAGTTACAATCTGGCAACTTGTATATACACAAAATTTACAAATAAGTTACAAGAAAGTAAACAAAAATACAAGCAGATAGTTAGAAGGAAAACTTAAACAGATGGCCCTTCGCCAGTTTTCCTTCTTTTTGTGACTGATGAAATTGGCTGTGTGTCCTCAAGAGCAAGGCCTAATCTTTCTTCAATGTTTTCCTTGAACTTGATAAGACTTTGCAATACGTAATCCCAGCCTTTTTCAACCTTATTCTTCTTCTGCCTTCCTTCCAGTAACCTCAACATCTCTACATGTTCGGAATGACCATACTGATGGACATCCGGGTTCTCAGTTGTTCTCTTAGGTCCACTAAAGTATTGTACCTCAACAACAAAATGCTTAGCACCAGGCTTGATCGAAACCTTAACATCAGTAATCTTGCCTCTATTGTGCCTTCGACGCTGTACATCTGACAAATATGTGCGAGCTTCAAATTCATTTGTCAGTTTAATTTTGCTCGTGCTCAGCTTTTGTGTAGCAGCTCGAATATCATCAGTTGTGGGTTCAGATGGTTCTACCCAAGTCCTCAGATTTGCATCCCTTGGCAAAGCCTTTTGTTTTCTTCCTTTGGACTTGGGTGGATTCAACACTTTGGTGATCGCCTTCTTTACCTGCTCAGTCCTCTTGAGAATCCCTTCAGACCTGATCTCTCTGGCCTTCTCCACCGACACATTCAAACACTTAGCATCCAGTTGAGCCTCATCATCCTGGTAGTGTTTGTCTAGTTCAACTTCAAGCATCTCCTTCAGTGCATTGACTATTCTTGGATCTTCTTGTATTCAACAAGTGTCAAGCCAAGGAGTTGAGCATCAGTGATATCAACAAGAGGGGTTGGAAGATTTCTTCTTGATTCGAATTGGTTCACCTTCATTTGTTTCTTCCTTTCCTTGACCAGGTATCCCACTCTTGCTAACTTCTGACTCTCGCTTTCAGTAACTGGAGGCAACAAATCAACATTGCCAGTTTCCAACATTGGTGCATCGGTGGCCGGTTCCATAGATTTATCAGCAATGGCCTTTCCCTTATCAACATTCCCCTTCACCACATCATCAAACACCTCAATCTCCTGCTCACCAGCCTCAGTATTGGTAGCCACCACTAACTCCTTCCCTTTTCCTGAAGTCTCCACAAGAGTGCGAGGGGCATGTAAAGACCTTTCCCCCTTGGCAGCATCTAGTCCTTGCCTGATGGCTTCAAAATCTGCATGACTAGAGGGCAAGCGATCTAGAGGCTGCCATGATTACATTGTCTTGCACTCTTTGAAGACTCCGCAAATCATGCGAACTGTCCTCCACAGATGATTGATCTCCTGAGACTGAGTCATAACATTTCCACTTGTCAACTCTTGACTCTTTAAAATCTGTTTGAGTATTGAGAGATCATCTGGAGAGAGCCCAGTTGCAGGGACTTCCTTAACACCTTCAGAAACAACCTTCCTTCCTTTGCCAACTTCAGTGGTCAGATCAGATATAGCATTTGAATGTTCAGACACTTTGCTGGCCAGTGTATCCAGACTGCACCTCAACCGATCAATCTCAGATGTAATTGGAGTGAGATCGACCTGGGGCACTGCAATCTTGGTGATCTCAGACATCACCTTTTCAATTAAACTTCTCTCACTGGCAGCCAAAGTTTCTTCAATCTTGAGACCCACTGAAGAGGCCAACTGACTCCCAAGCTCTGTCACATCTAGGCTAGGTTTGTTACATAGATCTTGCACCTGCCTTTCCAGATTCTTAATATCAACCTCTGATGATCTGACAGTACTATTCAGCAGGTTGGATATTGAAGATGTGACTCCAGATTGAGTTAGTGCGAACGCCTCCCGTAAAGATGTTGCCAGTTGGTTGGAGGATTCCACTAACTCGTTCAGCTTTCCAAACACCAAGTCCTCATTAGCTGAGAACTTGTTTATCCCCAGGTCAACCACTTTGACATTCTACATATGATCCTTTTGGTACCTGGAGAGGGACTTGGTGTTTTTGTCCAGTGTCTTTTGAATCTCTTCCACCCTCGCGAGAAGGTTCGAGAGATCGGCTTGAAAAGACACAAATTGGCTTTTCAGTGACTGAGGGGAAGGTGTCACTGGACCAGCCGAAAAAGCTACAGGTGCAACTGGACGAGGTATGACAATATTTGGTTCTCCAGTTGCAGTAGCATCAGTTGATAGAAGAGAAGGGGTTGTAGAAATGAAGGGAAGAGATTCAATGTGTCGTTCATGGTGAGAATGCTCAGGTGTGAACGACGGTGACGGTGGTGTTAGGATGTGTCTATTTCTAGGCACACCCATAGAAGAAAGTAGTTGGCGAGAGGCGAATATTGGTGGTATATCTAAGCTTTGTACATTTGTTGGGGAAACTGAAACATGTGGTTCTTGGGGTTGACCAAGGAGAGAAGGGAGCTGATCAAGTACAGTTGCATCAGCCATCTCCTAATCAGATTCCGTCTCAGATGAGTCCGAAGACTCAAGCTGAAACTCACCCTCATTTATGCCAAGATCCATAAATGTTGGGGGTGGCTGAACAAGTTGTTCAGACTCCTGATGACCAATTTGAGTTGCCTCAATGGTATCATCAGTTCTAGGATCCGTTGCCGAAGCATCTTCTCCTTGGACAGAGGTGACTGGTGCCTCAACTACAACTGCTCTATCCTCAGTTGTAGTATCACCGGCAGCGGCTTCAGAGACCATAGTCACAGATTGTGACTAGTCAGGTGCAGCAAGTCCAGATCTGGATCTCCTGCTTTTGGAAGATCTTCTTGCTTTAGGAATTGCCTAGACTCCCGCTTCTGCCACAGTTACCGCTCCAGTAGACGAACTGGTGGGTCCCTCATTATTTTGAGGCCCGCCCAGTTGCCTTTCTGACTCACCAGATTGTGGTGCATCAGTTCTAGAGAATGCAAAGATCATTCTCGGGGACATCTGGACTTCATCAGAAGTGGACACCAGGTTATCCAGATTCCTTAACAGTTCTGGCATAGAGAACAAGGATTGTGTGTTGTTGTACTCTTCTCTGCCTAGAACCTGAATGAAACAAAGGGACAAGAATCTTGAAAAGGGGACACAAGGACCCCTGTTGCCCTTCGGCTTAAACACCAGACTCCTGAACAAAATACGAGCAAAATCCACCTTTAATCCATTCCAGAGGCAGTAAGCCATCTCTGCCTGGAAGGAGTTTATCTGCTCCAATCCACCAGAACTCCCTCCCAAACTTTCCACCAAGTGGACCATGAAGAACTTCCAGGATGGTGAAAGCCCTTTCATTGTAATGGACCCCTTGGTCTTTTGAACATCCCCCTCCACCATCTCCTTATTTCCCATGTCAAGGAAGACCTGGCGGAAATTTATGTTGGAGGAAGTCACCACTGGATTTTCATTTTGTCTCCAGTAGTTGAGGTTAAGGGCTTCCCTCAACGTTTCAAAGGTGATGGTACACGGGACTGACCCATCCTTTAGAGAAAAGGAGATGGATGAGCAGTCCTCAGAAAGAGAGGCAGTGTACCAGAACTCACACAAGTAGTCGTGAAACAGCTTGTGTGGGTTCAAAGAGAAGGCATTGCTGAGGGGAGAAATCCGGAGAAAGGATTGGATTCTCCCTACAAGAGAGTCAGCGGCCTGGAGCCCTTGAAGAGATGCCATTGGATTATTAGGATTTAATTTTTTAAGTTTAGAACTTATGGGAGCACCATTGGCACGAGTAACATTTTGTGATGGATTGTACTCAGCAATGAGTAGATTCACATCACGAGAACGAGATGAAGAAGAAGATGATTTAGGAGCCATTTGTGAAATTTGATTTAGGGTTTTAGACTTAAAGAAGAAAGAGAGAAAGAGATCTCGAATTGTGAATGATTGGAAGAGTAAATGAAAGGAATTTTGAGTGAAGTAAATGAGACGGATATTTTGTGGGGGTATATATAGGCAGTAAAATATTGCCAATATATGTACGAAAAGATATTTTTAGTCCCCAAAAGTTTGAAATAATTTGTAAAAAGTGATTTTCCGAAATTTTGAGAGTTCGAAAATATTTAATACTTCCCATCAAGCATTTAATGCTACGACGGCTGATATTCCCACTCACCCACTAACTTCATCAATACCCATAAAAAGTGCAGTACATTTCACCAAAAAGTCTTGACACGTAAGATATGTCAGGTGACGTTTGTGAGTGCGAGGTTAGCACTCAAGTAACATCACGTGTCACAAGTATCCACCAAGTAAAACATAACGTTATGAAATCTGGCTGACTACCATTTTGAGACAAGACCAAACTAGCAAACTGGAGAAATTTTTCAGATGCCAGTATCAACTGATGACTTTCAGTTGCATTTTTCAATAAAAACAAATTTTATTTTGAAAAATATTTTGAGTCTTTTCCCCCTAAAAATGTGATCCATTTGATCAATGACTAGTCTTTGAGTACATCAAGGCGTTCAATCTCCAACCAATCAAGGATCACCTGGACCATTCTCAACTGAAGGGCCTCTCCATTTTAATGAGGATTTAACATACCCAGTTCACTGATGAGATGTTTAATAGTTTTCTCATCAAGAGGTTTTGTAAAAACATCAGCTAACTGTTTATCAGTGGGGATGAAGTGTATTTCAATGTCTCCTTTCGTAACATGATCACGAATGAAGTGATACCTGATATCAATATGCTTTGTCTTTGAGTGCATCACTGGGTTGTGAGATATAGCAATTGCACTGGTGTTGTCACAAAAGATTGGGGTTCTTGTGAATTTCATACCATAATCAAGCAACTGGTTTTTGATCCAGAGAATTTGGGCACAGCAGCTGGCCACAGAAATGTATTCTGCCTCAGCAGTAGACATTGAGACCGAAGTCTGCTTCTTACTGGTCCAACTCACCAGTTTTCCCTCTAGGAAGTGACATCCACCAGTTGTGGATTTTCTATCAATCTTACAACCTGCATGATCTGAATCTGAATAACCCATTAGATCTAACCCTGAGCCTTTGGGATACCAAAGACCAAGGCTAGGGCACCATTTCAGGTACCTGAAAATGCGTTTAACAGCATGCAAGTGTGATTCTTTTGGATTTGCTTGAAATCTGGCACATAAACATGTTGCAAACATTATATCTGGTCGACTGGCAGTTAAATACATCAGTGAACCAACCATTCCACGATATTCTTTTTGGTCCACTGGTTTGCCATTTGGGTCAGAGTCCAAATTTAATGGAGCTGAAATAGGTGTGGTTTTTGATGGGAAAGAATCATATTTGTATTTTCTTAACAAATCTCTGACATATTTTTCTTGGTTAATAAAAATACCATCCATGGTTTGTTTGATTTGTAAACCCAAGAAAAATGTTAATTCACCCATTAAACTCATCTCATATTCTTGAGACATAATTTTCGAAAACCTTTTACACATTCCATCATCAGTTGACCCGAATATAATATCATCAACATAAATTTGTACCAACAAGATATTACCTTTTTCTTTCAAGATGAACAAGGTATTATCTATTGCACCTCTTTGAAAACCATTTTTGAGAAGATGTTTAGTTAGAGTATCATACCAGGCTCTTGGGGCTTGTCGAAGACCATACAAAGCTTTGTTCAGTCTATATACCCAATATGGATGCTTTTCATTTATGAAGCCTGGAGTCTGCGTAACATACACTTCTTCTTCCAATGTGCCGTTCAGGAACGCACTTTTTACATCCATCTGGAAGACCTTGAATTGCAAGTGAGCAGCATAAGCCAAGAAAATTCTGATGGCTTCAAGTCTTGCAACTGGAGCAAAAGTTTCATCGAAATCAACACCTTCTGCTTGAGAATAACCCTTGGCAACCAATCTTGCATTGTTCCTTATAACATTGCCATCTTCATCCATCTTGTTCCGGTAGACCCACTTCGTTCCAATGGGTTCTCTCTTTAACCCTGGAGGACAAGGAACAAGCTCCCAAACATTGTTCCTTTCGAACTGGTTGAGTTCTTCTTGCATAGCTTCAACCCAGCTTGGATCTGCCATAGCCTCGTCAATCTTCTTTCGTTCAATCAGTGATAGGAAGGTGACGTTCAAGCATTGATCACTTGTGGTTCTTCTAGTCCGAACCCCACTATCTGGATTGCCAATAATCTGCTCTATGGGATGAGCAGCAATCCATTTAGTGTATTGACTAGGTTGATATATTACAACATCAGTGCAAGACACCTGACGATCTCCAACAGATGCAGCAACTGGAGGAGGATCAGTCCAAACTACTTCAACTTCAACTTCATCATCAGTGTCAACTGAAGAGTTAACATGATTTTCTTCAAACACAGGTATATCTTGAAGAACTGGAGAAGCTTGAACTGGTTCTGATGTTATTGTGGCACGTACATCAGATCCAATTACCAGTTTTTTAGGTAGATTAAAACTGATAGAGGGATAAAATGAGGTGTCACTGAAGTTCTTCTTTTCCTTAACTGGTTCCAAGACTTGAGGTCTGGAAACATTTTCTGGTGTACTAACTGATTGATGAACCCGATCAGATACACCAAAATCAACTTGGACAACTGAAGATAAATCAAGGGTTGGTCTTTTGTTGATTGCTTCATTTGATTCATCGAATGTGACATGAATTGTCTCATGTACCTTTTGGAGTCTATAATTATAAACTCTATAGGCTTTTCTAATATCTGAATACCCCACAAAGACACCTTCGTCTGCTTTTGCATCAAATTTTCCCAACTGACTGGAATCGTTTAAAATGTAAACTGGACAACCAAATACATGGAAGTATCCAATATTTGGTTTACGATTCCTGACGACTTCATAGGCAGTCTTCCTGTGTCTCTTGACATAGACTGACCGGTTTTGGGTGTGAGAAGCAGTTGCCACAGCTTCAGCCCAAAAACATGTGGGAAGACCAGATTCAGATAACATACTTCTGGCAGCTTCAATCAATGTGAGATTCTTCCTTTCAACCACACCATTTTGTTCTGGAGAACGAGCTAACGAAAAGTTTTGAGAAACGCCAGTGTCAGTGCAAAATGTCTCCAATTCTTTATTCATGAATTTTGTACCGTTATCACTTCGCAACTGACACACTTTCTTGGTATACTTGAGTTCAATTCGCTTGATGAGAGAGATAATTTCACCAGGTGCATCACTCTTTGATCAAATAAATACCACCCAATAAAATCTGGTGTATTCATCGACCACAACTAAAGTGTATCTCTTACCAGCTTTAGTTTGAACATTCACTGGACCAAAGAGATCCATATAAAGCATGTGAAGAGGTTCAGTAATACTAAAATTTTGCCTGGTCTTGAAACTGGCTCTTTTCTTTTTGCCCATTTCACACCCTGGGCATGGCTTCTCCTTTTTAAAGGAGAACAAAGGTATCCCATCAACCAGTTGTTTCCTTGACAACTTGTTGATATTTTTGAAATTAAGATGGGATAGCTGTTTATGCCACAACCAATTGGTGTCCTCATCAGCCTTGACATAGAAACAATGCTCTTTTGGAGCTGGATCCATGTCCATGATGTACACATTTCCTTTTCTTAGTGCAATCATAACTACCTTCCAATCCTTGTTAAAAACAGTGCCTTGAGCAATGTCGAACAGTACCCTATATCCATCATCACAAAGTTGACTGACACTTATCATGTTATATTTCAAACCATTGACAAATGCAACTCTTGTGAACTGGATCTGCCCATTGTCAACAACACCATATCCTTCAGTTTTCCCACTTCCATCATTACCAAATGTCACTGCTGGTCCATCGCAGACAGTGAACTCTTCCAGCAGGGGCTTACATCCGGTCATAGTCCGGCCAGCTGCGCTGTCCAGATACCAAATATTCTTCTTTCGATCGCCCTGCACACCCAAGTAAGTGATTAGTTGTTTTTGTGAACCCATCTTTTCTTGATGGGTCCACTGGACTTCTTCTGTGAAGTCCCAGGTGCTTCAGTGGGTGTAGAACTGGATGAAGAAATTGGAGGGTTCTCTCCAGTTTCTGGAGTAAAGACAATTGGTTTGAGTGGAACATTAACTTCCTTTTTCTTTTCGATGATTGCTCCTTTCAGAGCAAATTGTTTTATCTTTTGTTTTTAAGGAGGAGTTTTGACATTTTGTTTTTCAACTGAAGAAGATGCACCTCCTTCCAAATTTTTAATCCTGGCAGTACAACTTTGTACCTGCCTTGACAAATTTTGGAGTTGATTATCCATTTTTAACAAAATGCTTTTATCATCAGGCTGCTGGTCTCTGGACTTGGGCTCAGCAGGGGTTTTAGTCTTTTGAGTTGAGGACTCATTTGACTTATGAGACAAAGGATTGTCACCAGATTCCTTTTTAACTGGAGCTTTAGCCTTCTTGGCTCCAGTTTTGACCTCAACAGGGTTGGTCTTAGTGGATTCATATTTGATAGTGTCAGAGGAATCATAAGGAGTTTCAACTCTAACAAATTCTGGCAATTGGTGAATTTTGGGTAAAACAGCTGTCATCTGAAGATCACCAGATTTCCAGGCAGTTTTTTGAGCATCAATGGTTTTAGAAAAAGCGTCATAATTTTTACCAGATGCTTGTACCCATGAATTGATAACCATGTGTTCCTTTTCAAGATCAAATTTCAGTTTTTGGTTATTTCTTTCCAATGCTTCATTTTTCAAATCTGACTCTTTAAGAGCCAACTGGACACTTTGCAAATCATTTATTCGACTTTTCATGTTGTTTAATTCAACCAAAACTGTTTCTAAATATCTTTCACAGTCAGTTCTCATGGTTTCAACAAATAACAAGTCATCATTCAATGATTCAGCAATATCCAGTTTCAATTCTGAATCAATTTCGACATCATAATCCCTTACCTTCTTTAAAATGATGTCAACCCATCTTCCTAACACAACATCAACTTTCACCACTGGTTGTTGACTTTCCAATGCCATGAAACACACATCTCTAATCTCTTCTTCATCATCAGATGAATCATCAGAGAGTTCCCACTTCCCCTCAATTTGAGCCATCATGCACTTGTTCTTTTCTTTCTCGTTATCTTGTTCAAGTGACATGAGAGCAATCTGGGCCTTAAGTTTCTTGTATTTGGCCTTATAATCATCAGTTTTAACAAAATTTGGGACAAAAGGACCAGTTTGGTTGTTCATCTGACTAGATCTGCATTCCTTCATGAAATGGCCTTTCTTACCACATTTGTAGCAGGTAAGATTAGCCTTATCCATAGAAATTGAACTGGAAGCATTATTGGACCCATTAAATCGATTAGATTTATGCTTAAATCTATTAAAGGTTTTAGCAATCATGGCTACCAGATCATCATCGTCAGTTTCCTCACAACCATCACTGAGATTAGTGGTCAAGCCAGAGTTCAGAAAGTTGTTTAATGTTTCCTTCATAGAATGTGACTGGACATTCTTAGTAGACATTAAAGCAGCACAAGGTTGCCCAGAAAAGTTGGCAGCCTTGGAACTCTGAGCATGGTTTAAAGCATCTTGCTCAGCCAGTAATCTTGTAGCATCGTTATCTTCAGTGAATTTGAAGGCTCCATAAAGGGAAGCAAGAGTATGGCTATGCAAGGTCTTTCCTTGTCTTAAGACAAGAACCATGTGTGCCCATTTGGATGGCAAAACATCACAGAATTTTTCAAGAAGAATATCCTTATCCTTCTCCACTCCCAAGCCTCTAAGTTGATTAATTAGGCCAGTAAATCTGGTATAAGTACCAGTCAAACTTTCATTGGGAAGAGCAAAGAAGGATTCATACTTCTTGTTAAGAGCAACCTTTCTAGTGACAATGGTGTCATTTCCTCCTTCAAACTGAAGAACTAATTCATCCCACATAGATTTTGCACTTGGAAATAGCACAAGGGTAGGAATTAGTTCCTCAGGTATAGCAGAAAGAATCATGTTTTTCAGTTTGGTATCAAGATCAACCAATCTGCGATCCTCATCTGACCAATGTTCCTCAGATTTTTCCCTGGTGCCTATTCTCCCAGTAGGGTCGAGAAGGGGGCTAACACCACTGGACATGGGTATATATGGTCCATCCTTAAGAATTTTCAACATATACCTCTCTATCCCACCAAAATGCAAGAGCATTCTAGCCTTCCATGTACCAAATGTCTCGCCATTCCCGTCAAATTTGGGAACAGGAGAGTTGGAATAATGTACATGAACGTGGTTAGCTCCAGAAGTTGGAGGAGGAGGAGGAGGGTTAGTATTTAAAGGAGTAGCAATACTAAGATTAGATTCATTTGGACCAGAACCATTCTCACCTTCAGCAGCCATCGAAGCAGACCTAGGTTATAGAATTGAAACAATTCAACCTTCCATGTACCTCTCTATCCCACCAAAATGCAAGAGCATTCTAGCCTTCCATGTACCAAATGTCTCGCCATTCCCGTCAAATTTGGGAACAGGAGAGTTGGAATAATGTACATGAATGTGGTTAGCTCCAGAAGTTGGAGGAGGAGGAGGAGGGTTAGTATTTAAAGGAGTAGCAATACTAAGATTAGATTCATTTGGACCAGAACCATTCTCACCTTCAGCAGCCATCGAAGCAGACCTAGGTTATAGAATTGAAACAATTCAACCAGCCTGCTCTGATACCACTTGTAAGTCTTCCATTTGTTGTCTTTGACTTCAACTGGAAGGTCTTTAGATTCTAGTCATCTGATCTCAACTGGAGGAAGTCATCAGTTGCTAAACCTGTACAATGCAACTGGACTTCTAATATTTCGGACAATTCCGCATGCTCTCCAGATGTCGCTGGAGAGCTCCAGTTTAGCTTAAACTGGTCCTAACAAATTCCCCCTAATTGTCCTGAAATATTGTCAGGTATTTTCAAACTTGTTTCTATACAAGTTTAAGTTTGAGATACATGAGTTTGATAAAATCTATTAAGTTTCCAAGACATTTTTATAGATCATCAAATGTCTTGGATTTGTTTTAATTGGTGTAGATCTTATCAGATATCTTACTTGTGAGTTACAATCTGGCAACTTGTATATACACAAAATTTACAAATAAGTTACAAGAAAGTAAACAAAAATACAAGCAGATAGTTAGAAGGAAAACTTAAATAGATGGCCATTCGCCAGTTTTCCTTCTTTTTGTGACTGATGAAATTGGCTGTGTGTCCTTAAGATCAAAGCCTAATCTTTCTTCAATGTTTTCCTTGAACTTGATAAGATTTTGCAATACGTACTCCCAGCCTTTTTCAACCTTATTCTTCTTCTGCCTTCCTTCCAGTAACCTCAACATCTCTACATGTTCGGAATGACCATACTGATGGACATCCGGGTTCTCAGTTGTTCTCTTAGGTCCACCAAAGTATTGTACCTCAACAACAAAATGCTTAGCACCAGGCTTGATCGAAACCTTAACATCAGTAATCTTGCCTCTATTGTGCCTTCGATGCTGTACATCTGACAAATATGTGCGAGCTTCAGATTCATTTGTCAGTTTAATTTTGCTCGTGCTCAGCTTTTGTGTAGCAGCTCGAATATCATCAGTTGTGGGTTCAGATGGTTCTACCCAAGTCCTCAGATTTGTATCCCTTGGCAAAGCCTTTTGTTTTCTTCCTTTGGACTTGGGTGGATTCAACACTTTGGTGACCGCCTTCTTTACCTGCTCAGTCCTCTTGAGAATCCCTTCAAACCTGATATCTCTGGCCTTCTCCACCGACACATTCAAACACTTAGCATCCTGATATCAACTGGAGGAAGTCATCAGTTGCTAAACCTGTACAATGCAACTGGACTTCTAATATTTCGGACAATTTCGCATGCTCTCTAGATGTCGCTGGAGAGCTCCAGTTTAGCTTAAACTGGTCCTAACACTCTCTCCTTATTAATCCTCTATTTTTTAATATTTATTTAATAAATGTCCGACCTTTAATAAAAAAATGTTATAAAATTTTTGTTTATTATTATTATATATATATCACCTAGAAAAACCCTCACATATTCTCAACCAAAAAAAACCCTAAGGCCAAAAAAAAACCCTACGATCGACTACCAAAATATTTTTTTTATTTATATACTTCGTTCATAATTAATAATTATTATTATTATTTAACATTGAATTCTTATGTTATTGTTATTATTATCTCTTTTAATTTTAGCTTGTTGTTCATGATAGAATCATTATGACTTCTTTTTCAACAACAAAAAATAAGACCACATTAGTTTATCTTGAAAATCTTAAGCCAACACATGTTAACCATCATCTACGACTCCGTGTTGTCCATGTATGGACGGTTTCGGAGTGGAACAACCCGAAGAAATAAAAAACGTTCGAGATGGTCGTTGTTGATGAATAAATATGTATTTTTCAAATTATATACTATGTACTTTTTGTTTCTCTTTTTGTTGAACTTGGTAAGTCCCAAATAGATGGTAAACCCGACTGGCAAGCACTTCAGAACTGGAATAAGACCAATTCAAAATGACAATCTGTAATGTATGTAATTGAGCTTAACTACGTGTTTTAGTATGTGTTAATGGAGATCGTGTGTATGTAAGCGTGTGTAACAAGCCGAGAGAGAAAGAGTGTGTGTTAAAAGATTGGATTTCATGAAAAATGTGTTAAGGTTACAATTCTAAGCTATGAAGGGGGATTTATATACTTCCATACAATTTACACTAGTTCCCCTTTCATACTTATGGAAATTACAAACAAGTTCAAAGTATGATAAAATACAAATCAACTACTAGAAATAATATTTCTAACAATCTCCCCCTTAGTAGTGATTTGTCAAAAATATATCCGAGAGTCAACAGTCTTTAGGCTCGAGTATTTGGTCTGTTTTCGTTTGGATGCCAGAACCAGTTGTTACCTTCAGCTTTATCTTCGGGGACCACCATGTTTGCTTCATAGTCTTTAGGAGGAATGTTATGTGGTCTCAAAACATGACTAGGTTCATACTTGATCCAACATCCTCCCCTTATTCTCTCATCATACTTGGATTTCTTAACATTCTTTGCTTCCCTTACCATTCTGATACTCTCTCTGAAACCCAGTCTTTTATTAATTTTGCTGATTACCTTATCAAGCAAAGCTTTCTTTTGATCAGACTCTTCATCTTCAGATAAGCATAATAGCACATTCTTACAAAATTCCAGAGTTCCATCAGAGTAAAAAGCAAGGTCGCACATTTTAACAAAAATCTTCTTCTTTCTGCTGTTAAGAAAAATTACTCCAAGTGTTGGTTTCTCGATAACATGACCAAAAATTACTCCAAGTCTTCATCAATAATGTCTTCTTCTTCCTCTCCTTCTATCTCTCCCATCCCAAATACATCTTCTAATCTTTTTCTTATTTCATCCCTATATCCAGCATTCTCAACTTTTTCAACATTCAGACCAAGCCCTATCCACATTTCATTAGACTTAGCTCTACATTCAGCTAATCTTTCTAATTCAACCTGATCTTCAATTCCTTCTTCATTTCCACCTTCATTTCTTTCCCCCATCTCTACATCAACACTAGTTTCTTCCACTCTTGCCGAAGTATTAGCAATATTGGCTTGACCATCTCCTTGGTTCTCCCCCTCGGAGTGATCATCTGAATCAGGATCATCCCGTCTCGTAGAAACCGAGGCCGGTCGGCAAGATTCTAGAGCAATCAATCTTAGCTCAAAAGCAGCAAGTTTTGTATCATATTCAGCCTTTTGAGTTTGTACTTGCTCTTTGAAAGCTTGGACTTGACGTGCATGCTCAAGTTCTTTATCTCTTAACTCCAAGGCATTCAACACTCCCCTATCAATCATGTTAATTCTATCACCTTCAGACCTTAAGATTTGTAATAAATGATTGCAAGTGTTGTCTTTTTCTTGTTGGTTAGAAGTTAATGAAGTTTGTTGGGGTGTTTGTTTAGTTTAAGTTGGTGTTGGTGTTTGAAATGATGGTGGAACCAACCCGGAGGTTGTTGGCACACTTGTGGTGTGACCTAAACCAGCTGAAGCTGTTTCAGGATTTACTGCAGATCCTCAGGTTAGAGCCTCACCAGCAGTTTCGGATTCATTGGCTTCACAACCAGAATCAAGTTGTGTCCTAGATTTTGATAAATCACTGTCTGGGACTTGTCACCTTGGCGTTTGTTCCTAAACAAGTTGTGGCATTTGTTCCTAAACCAGCTGAAGTTGTGTCCTAAACCAGCTGAAGCTGTTTGTTCCTTTGATAAATCAACAACACTCACAACACCAGGGTCACTAAGAATGCCCATTAATACAGTCTCAGGTTGATCCTGAGAAACAACAGTGTCACCTTGGCGTTCATACTGTCTCTCAGTCTCGGTTTGAGAACTGTTGCCTGCGGCTAAAGCTGGCATAATGTTAGCTAAGGCAGGACTTCCAAGCTGTCCTAGAGGGTCACACAAAGTGGGTCCCTCTCCGCTTGTTCCGGCATCAGCACTAAACTGAGCTTGCAGGTCCGTGTCCCTAGGAGATCTAGACTCAAGTGCACGAAGTGAAGGCAAGAGTTAGGGTTGGTCCTCTCTGATTTCAACACTCTCATCCTCCAAATGAGGAGAGTGTGGTGAGCGTGGTTGTTCCCCATGCATTTGTGAGACTAACTCCTGTTGTGAGTGATGGTCCACGAATGCACAACTTATGTTATATGTAAATTAGACAAGAAAATAAATAAGAAGATAAATAACAAGAACAACAACAAGTTCAATTGTAATAAATCAATGCAAGTATAATCATATGTATCATTGATTAAACGATGATTACATGGTCGATCTTACACACTTGACTTACAAGAATACAAATGAACAAAGGTAATTGCTAAGTCTAGACACACTAAAAACTTGAACAATTACAAGTGACACACACTTTCAAGGTGACTAACACACTTGATACTAAACGACTGTGTTGCTTTATATAGAGGAAGAATTAGAGCAACACAACCTTCTTTTGATGGTGATAGATGGTGGTTGTCGATGTTCCATTGGCTCCTTTTACTTCCAAGCAAGAGCCCTTGTCTTCTTTACCAAAATGGGTATGAGAGAGAGAAGACCCAAGTTTTGGTCCCAACTGTACTTTTACCATATATGGCAAATTACAGTTGGTTAACCTGCTGAAGATGATTCACTGGACTCACTGACTTGCTGAGGAGTTGCTGACTACACATGTCAGCGAGCAAGTCTCATCAGCGAATCCCAGACTTAACAATCTCCCCCTATTTGCTGAGGAGACTAGCTGAATGGTTAAGTCTAAAGACATGAATGAGGGAAGAAGGAATTGATAAATGTGTAATTATTCGTGTTTTGATGCGGAAGATAGGTGTTCAACAATGGTGGTTAGTATGTGTAAGTGTGTGTTCTTGAGAGAGAAAGTTATGTGTGTGTAGGAAGATGATCTCATTCAAAATCACATTGAATGTGATCTGGTTACTAGTTCATACATGAAAAGGAAGGTATGAGGGGTTTATATACTCTAAGGAAACTTACAAAAGCTCCCCCTCAACCTTATAACTATTACATAAAGTTCATAAAGATAAATACAACTAAGCACTATTTTTGTATCTCTATAATTCTCCCCCTTAGTGCTTGGTTGTAAGCTCGATTGTCCATTACTTCTTCTTTTGATGTCTTCTTCTCATGCTTGCTCTTCTTTTCCTGTACTTTTTAATCTTATAACTTTGTGCAGCAATTGATGTTGATGGATTGTCAATCTTAGAACCCCAGAAAGCTCTTTTCTTGTAAGTACTCCAAGTGTCTTTCCAATATTTCTTAGGAATGAAATGCCAATTATCACCTTCAGGACGATCATCTGGCAATCGGATATTATCTTAGAAATTCACTGGAGGAATGTTGTGAGGACCATGCTTGTGACTAGGATTCCAAAGAACCCATGAGCCAGTCTCGGTATGCCTTACTCCTTCTTGAGCTTTTGGAGTCCTTTCAACAATAAGATCTCTAACTCTTTGACATATTTCAAGAACAGCTTTAATACGTCTATTATGATGTCTCCTCTGCAACTTGATGCGATCCTCTTCCTCATTTCCAGCATCTTCATCCAATGCATTCAAAATGGACAAGCAGTAGTTCAAAGTACCATCAGAATACTTAGGGAAATCTGAAGCACGAATGAAGATCTTTCTCTTTAAACGATTATTGAAGACGAATCCATCTAAGTCTTCAATTGGATCACCAATCTGATATGAATCAAGCTCATAACCTCCAACTCTTTGATTTGGTCTTGTGAGATTGATTCTTCTGGTTCTTCTCTCCAAACCAATTTGAAAATCATTGAACTCATAAAATCTAATCACAGCTTGTAAATGGCTTTTCAATGCTTCATATGCTTGGAGTTGGTCGGGAGTCTTGATTATCAGATAAGCATATTGTTTGTAGAGGAACAGAATGTCTTAGATCTTCAAATGTTGAAGTGATTCTTCTAGAACCATATACATGCAACCATCTGCTCTGCGAACTTTGAATCTAACAAGTCTCATGGTGTGAGACATCAAAGGAACAAACAACTCTAGCACTTGTGTGATTGGTCTCTCAAACTGTCTACACCACCATTCTTCTCTTACCGAACTAACAGCATTCATCAACTCCATGTACTTGTCTCTTTGATCATTACGATGGAATAAAAAGAATGCTCTTAACCGATTCAAAGTCATATTCAATCTTTCATCTGATGTGCAAAAGATCAGGAAAGCTCTTTCTTCAAGATATCTAGCTCTGCACACAATATCATTGGGTTTTGTACTTAAATCCAGAATCTGCTCAGTTCTCAACAAAATACCCTTCATTGATCTGCCATATCCTTCTGCTTGAGATTCTTGGATGTATGATTCCTTGTGCATGCTCGCTCGGAGTTTCAAGATTTTATGGATTTCTCAAATGATAGACAATCTCTTCAAAGATGTCTTTCCCATATGTTTCTGGTTGAGATTGTACATTTGTTGGAGCATCATCAGGATCGCTCGAATCAAATGACTCAGACTTACTATTTTCTGCTTGAAATGGATCATGATCACTTGATTCGTCAGAAGTTGTGGAGTAATAATGAGAAATATTTTGAACAAGTGGAGGTAGATCATCTGAATCCGATTCATTAACATGAGATGTAGAAGCTTGAGCTTGATCTTGATTCACATCTTGTAGATCATGTTCTTGACCATCTTGTCCTTGTGTTTCATGATCCTCTCTGATATCTCTTGTATTCTCCCCCTCGGGTTGATCATCATGATCTTGATCATTCCGACTCCTTAAGATATCGGCCAGTCTACATTGTTGGTCAAGTTCACGAACTCGTTTCTGAAGAGCTTCTACTTCAGCTTGCTTTGCTTGTTGAGTTTCTTGATGTGACAAATAAGCAAGAAGTGATTGAAAGATTGATCTTTTATGGGAAGTGAGATGTGGTTCTTCTGATCTTAACCGATGCATGAGAGAAAAAATTAGAGTGTCGGTTGGTAAACCACTTGTGGCAATTCTGTTTGGAGAACAATCACTCAAGTACTCAGACTCAGAAGATTCGGAAGAAGAACTGGAAGAATGATGCGGTGAACTTGGATCGGGAAATGATTGATTGATTGGTGTTAGTGTGTGAAAAGGTGTTTGTGTGTGTATGGAGGTTAGGGATGAAGATTGAGAGAGAATTGGAGTGGAATGTATGTGATTAATTAAGAAAATGGTGAAAGGCTTACAAATCTAGGGGTGGAGAGGGATATTTATACATTTGACCTATGTTGACTAATATCCCCTCCATCATTAAACTAATTACATTTTAACCCTATTTTGAGTGCTAACATTCTTCCCCTTAGGGTTGAAATGTAATGTATGCATGACTCCTATTTTTAAATAAGAATTTGTTGATGAAGGTCTTCGAAGCTTTCTCATTATCTTCAAGATCTTCCATCAAACTTGACTTTACGTCTTTAATCATCAATAAATCTTGAGATTGTCATGCAATTGATCTTTTCAGAGTAAATGCACTGCGGAAAATGGATTTGGCTTTTGAGCTTTTGAACCACTTTACGAAAGCTTAATCTTGGCTCTTTTGGATTTGAACATGAAAGTCTCTTCTTGACAATCTTAACTTTGTCACACTTCCCCTTAATTAATGAATCTTTCTCTTGAAGCATTTGGACAAACATCTTTTTCATCACAAACTTCCCCTCGATCAAACAATCATATTTGCGTACCACCAACGCTTATGTATAGGGTGTACCCACGGCGTACCCACCACATTGGCGATAACTATCTTCAAAGAATCAATTTGGGGTCATCCTTATTAATATATCTTCTTAGTTCCCCTCAAATGATGAGCTATATTCTCATTTCTTCAATTTCCCCATCAAAAATCAAGAAGACATTAAGGTTGTTCGGCTTCATTGTTCTCTTTCTTCCCCTTATGATGAATGTGTGGCTACATGTTCATCATGTCTCTTTGAAGTCGAAACTGGGGATTCAACCATTATGAAGTAGTAGTCCAATAAACAACATCTATAGCCCGGGTTATATACTGACATGTGTATAAGCCATATTCATCGAATCACTTAACAACAACCTTTAGGACCCATTTTAGTGTAGGCCCAATGGTTTTCGTCTTGATACTCCAAAGGAAAGTGTCATCAATTCGACGAATAGAATCTGCAGTCCATGGAGGGTGAAAACTCGAAGTCGTTGAAAAGTTAAGTTTTCGTGGACGCAGTGGAGAGAATAAGACATTCACTTTTGGCATATGAATTGTTTTAGGTGCAAGGTTGAAGAGTTGCCAAAGTGAGAATTTGATTGTCTTTGTCTCAGTTGTCTTTCTTTTGTAAACTTGTTGACTTTTCGGCTTCTTCAACTGAGATTTGGCTTGAGAGATGAACTTGGTATTGTCTTCAAAGAATAAGAATGGAATGAGAGTCTTTGTTCCATCAATATTTGTCTTCTGAGAATACCTTCTATCCTTTTCCAAGGCATAGTTGGTAAATTGAGACACTTTACGTTTGGAGGTTTTTGGAACATCATCAATCTTAGGAGCAGGAGAATTACTCGATTGTTTCAGAAGAGCTTCAAAGTTTGTGTCAAGAGACTTCGACTTGAAAGATGCGATTCGACTTTCAATCTTCTCAAGTTGTTTTTCAACCGAAGAACTCAAATCAGACAAAGAAATTGTTGACACTTCAGACTTTATCTTTGAAACAAGAGTTGTTTCCTTCAAGAGACGAGCTTCCAAGGATGAAACTTGTGACATCAACTCATCATTCTTCTTCAAAGTTTGCTTGTCAATTTCATTCCAAACTTTAAGGTTTCCAAATTCAGCTTGAAGTTCTTTCATCTCATTTTTAAGCTTCACATTCCCAGCTCGAAAGTAGATCATTTGTTCTTTCAGTTTGACATTCTCAGCTTGTAACGTGACTACTTCCTCTTGAAACTTTACATTTTCAGTTGCAATCGAATGAATCATTAACTTCATTACTTGACAAGGAGTTATTTCAGATTGCGAAAGAGTAGTCGTACAACATGAACACAGTCCATCTTTATGAAGTTTTACTTCAGATGAAGTACGTGTCTTAGGTGAGGAAGTTAACCGAAAATTGAAGACGTAATCATTTTTGACCGAATTTGAGATACATGGATTTGACATTTTGTTGAGCAAAGGTGGGGAATGAAATGAAATGATATTGTGTTTTAAATTGAAATAAAGAATTAAGAATTGAAAATTTTTGAATTTCAAGTTTTCCTCCAAATTTTGCTGCTGAAATATGTTCTTATGAAACTTGGAATTTCATGTAAACTTTGGATATCATGATCATAGGAAAAATTTGATAATTTCTAAAAATTTTCGCCAAAACCGCATCGAAAACGCACAAAAATGGACCGAAAATTTTTCGAACGCTAACAAACTTCAAATCTCCATGAATTATGCCAATTTTAAGATCATGGGCAAAAACTATTTTTCCCGCCAAAATTATTTTTTATTATTTAATTTTTTTTTATTTTTGGAATTGGAACGATCTTGTGAATTGAAACGATCTTGTGAAGATGAGACGATCTTGAAAGGATAGGACGGTCTTGAAAGGAGATCGTCCTAGGAAATGTTTGAAAAAGTTGAAGTGAAGGTGAGACGATCTTGAGGAGATCGTCTTGGGAATTTTGAGAAATGGAACGATCTTGAGGAGATCGTCTTAGGTTCAAGAGCTGAAACGATCTTGGTGAAGATCGTTCTAGGTTCAAGAGATGACACGATCTTGGTGAAGATCGTCCTAGCTTTCTGTCACAATATTTTCAAAGGTAAAACACTTTGAATTGACCAAACCAATCCGTAAGGATTAGTTAGCCACAACAAATACTTCTCCAAACACAAACACTTGTCAGAACGATCTTGTGAGGATCGTCCAACAAGCCACAAAGCACAAAGTATGAAATATGAAGTCTCAGACACTAAGTCGATCTCGGGAAGATCGACTTGGTATCGTCTTCTTCATCAACACATCAGTTTCAAACACAAACTCCATTAACGACTTAATAAATCTTCAATAACTTTTGATTTACTAGGAGTTAGAACTTGAAATTTCTTGCAAACTGATCGTTTTCACCTCAGCTACAAATCTACAAACAAAATTCAACACAAAACACAACAGATTCGAAACCCAAATTTTGAGCCAAAATCTCCAAAATTCAAACTCGAGATTTAGATCGAATTGGAACTTGAAACTTAACAGGATTATGTTTTCAACTATCACGAATCTATTGGTGAACAAATATCTATGATTTTATGTGATTTGATCGGTGAAATGATGAAGAACAGTGAAGATCGTTTTACAAAAAAAAAAAACGGTTTTGAATAAAATTCGAAAAGTAAATCAATGATATCTCCTTCGTTTCTCAACGGATTTTGACCAATTTTATATCGATGGAATCGTATTGAGAAGACGAATCGACCGGTGTACAAATTTTGAGGTAAAATCAACTGTAGAAAAATCCCACAGTTTGATCAAAAATAGTTTTCGAAAGGAAATTTGAAAATTTTATGAAAAATTGTAACAAATCAGGCTCTGGATCGTTAACGTATAGTTATTTTGCTCTGATACCAAATGTAAAATATAAATTTGAGCTAGATTTGTGCAACAATGGTGTTAGTGTGTGAAAAAGTGTTTGTGTGTGTTTGGAGGTTGGGGATGAAGATTGAGAGAGAATTGGAGTGGAATGTATATGATTAATTAAGAAAATGGTGAAGGGCTTACAAATCTAGGGGTGGAGAGGGATATTTATACATTTGACCTATGTTGACTAATATCCCCTCCATCATTAAACTAATTACATTTTAACCCTATTTTTGAGTGCTAACAGGAATGTCTTTATTTCACATCAAAAATATTACAAGCAATATAATTTAAATATTAAAGACATTTAAGGCCATTGCTGCTTCAATTTCATAAGCTTCTTCCTGTTTAGCTATCCTTGGCACTGGGTCATCTCTTCTGTGAGGCCTTGTCAATTCCTCATCTATCCTGCTGACGACTGATCTGGCACGCGATACCTTGACAAATCTTTTTCTGAGGCCAATCAGAAATCCAGTGGATGCCTTTTCCATTTCAGCGAGGCGGAAGAAGAGTTCATCATTTTGAAAGTTGTTGAAGAAGATACCAGCAGGTTGTTCAAGAACTCTCCCTTCTTCAAAGAAAGCTCTAGGAGGAACCTTCAGATTTAAACCAGCATCAGTGGGAATAGGAGGAAGATCAGCAAGCAAGGGTCTTTCAGCATGCTTTCTTTTAGGTACACGCTTGCCTGCTCACAAAGAAACAGCTGCTGGGGTCCCAAAGATAGCTCTCAGCAATGGGAGGTCTGCTTTAAACTTTGTTTCAAACTTCAGATCTTTATCAAAATAGTCTTTTAGCATCTTCTGAAGGTATATATAACTGGCGGCCTTTTTGTTCTTGATCAGCATGTAGATTTCAAACCATTCTCAAGCTCCAAGGTTAGTGATCTTCACATCGTCAATTCTTGTTGGAGCAGTGTCCCCTTCCCTTATGAACTTCAGATTTGATTTAGTTCCCAATTCTGCTTTATGGACCTCAGCAGCAGTTATTCTTTCCTTCCTCTTTCTGTCATTCATGATTTTTATCCACTTGGTCTTCTCACTCTCAAACTTTTCTCTCTTTTCTCTCAATCGCTGCTCTACATCAGCTTGCTTTTATCTATAGAGAGCTTGAGGTCCACCAGTGGTCAGCAGCATCTTCTGTTCAGCATCCATCTGATCCTTCTCAGAAAGAGCCAACTGGGAAATGAACTGCAAATTTTTCCTCTCATTCTCCTAGTTACCTTTCTTCTGTCTAGTTCCTCCAGTGCCTCTTCTTGAGTTTTTCCCTCGGCAGTAAGAGAGAGAACATCAATCACTTGAAATTGATTGCCTGCCGAGGAAGTGATGGATATGTTTTAAACAGTGAGTGAGAAAGATGGTCTACTGAGAATGCCAGCGTCTATTAGCTGCTTCCTTCCAGCTTCAGGTATCTGAGTGACTTGAGCATTTGCAACATAGCGAGGATGAAAGATAGAGAGCATTTCTATGGATCTATCCGTCTCCATTTCTTGAATGCGAGCGGATTCCCATCCTGCTCTTATTGTTCGAGGACTTAATTCCTCTTCTTCTTCATTAAGCACATTTTGAGCCTGAGGAGCATCACTAACAGTCAGTGGTTGCTCCCCCTCAGCATTTGCACCTGTCTCCCCCTCAGCTTCAGCAGAGAGAAGACCAGCAGCTTCCTTTATTAAAGTCTCCCCCTCAGTACCAGCAGGGGGACTTGTTTCTTCTACAACCACCAATCATCTTCATCAAGGACCTTGTCAGTAGTTTCTTCAAACATATTACCCACTACCTTTTTTTACTGCTTCAGAGACAAGATCCAAGATGACAGCATCAGCTTTCTCCCCCTTGGAGGTTGTATTATTGATAACAACCTACACAGTGGCTGTAGGGGCATCTTTCTTGTTGAGAAGTTGGGTTAGCATGTTCTTAATTTCCCCAACTTCTGCCTCTAGAGTCTGTTGGCATTTACGATCTTCCTCAGTGAACGAGACTTGAGGAGGAGGAAGACTGGCCAATTGTGTTTCCAAGGCACTGATTGCCTTAGAGTTGTTCTCAACCTGGGTGATAAGGGGGACACCAGATCAGCAAGCTTCTTAACCTCAGCACCGGCAGCGTTACTGCTAGAGGATGCCTTCTTTGCAAGCATTCTGGTGACATTTCCAGTTCTACATAGAGATCGAGTAACTCCCCTGATGGCCTGCTGAGCTCGTCTAATAGATGAGGAAAATATGAGTGAGGTTAAGAGAAGTTTGAAAGATTTTTGAGAGATGTTTGAATGATTAGAGATATTTGAAATTGTGAGAGAGAAAAAATGAACGTAAAAGATGGAATCTATATGGCATGGATATGGGCCCCATAATTGCAAAAAGTGAGTCGTCACATGTACTCTCTTTCATACGTGGCATAAAAATATTATATTAAATTATAGGACACTGTACATATGTACGTATGTGGGTTGTAGGATGTGACAATATGAACCACGATTTCAATTGTACTCGAGTTCATACGGCGCGTACAGTGTACAAGTTGCCCATTTGGGAGAAAATCAAGGTAAACGTTTGAGATATAAATAATAAAATATTTAACAAAATACGTAGTGGAATACACTCAGATAAATTGAGGTATCCACTGAAGAGTCACGATTTTATTAAAAAGGATGGTTACCAAGTTTTTAATAAGCACCACAAAGAAAGAAAGAAAGAATGGATGCTGATGAACATTAAACAATTTTTGGCAAATTGTCAGCCATCAACGGATTTTATGTCTTTACCAGCAGCCGTTTGCTGCTGGACTAGATACGGACTTTCAGCACCCTATTACTTTTATTATGTTTTTTCCCAAAGCATCAGGGATCAACGGATTTTAGATGTCTTTACCAGCAGCCGTTTGCTACTGGACTAGATGAAGACTTTATGGCTCTTCATTGCCATGTGTTGTAGCAAGTAAGAGACACTTGAACTTGCTGAGGATCTTGATATAAGTCAAGAGATTTTAACTTACAAAAGATAAGTAAGTTAAGTAGCAGAATCACCATTTAGCATTCCCAACCTGCTGACGAGATCCTTGAATCTCTTTTCATATAAAGGTTTAGTGAAGATGTCAGCAAGTTGATCATCAGTGGGGATGAAGTAGATTTCAACATCCCCCTTCATGACATGATCACGAATGAAGTGATACCTAATGTCAATATGCTTAGTTTTGGAATGCTGAACAGGATTATGTGTGATGGCAATAGCACTAGTGTTGTCACACATAATTGGGATTTTAGAAAAATTTAAGTCATAGTCAGCAAGTTGGTTTTTCATCCAAAGGACTTGTGCCGAACAACTTGCTGCTGACACATACTCTGCTTCAGCAGTAGAGATGGAAACTGTATGATGTTTCTTACTAGACCAACTAGTCAGCCTTCCCCCCAACAGTTGAGATCCACCACTGGTACTTTTCCTATCTAACATGCATCCAGCATAGTCTGAATCAGAGTATGCAACTAAGTCAAAGTTAGAATCTTTGGGATACCAAAGACCTAGAGAGGAAGTTCCTTTGAGATATTTGAAGATACGCTTGACAGCGAGAAGGTGAGACTCTCTAGGAGATGCTTGATATCTTGCACAAAGGCAAGTGGCAAACATAATGTTTGGATGACTCGTTGTGAGATACATCAGTGAGCCTATCATCCCACGATAGAAAGTGGGGTTCATATGCTTACCATCAAGGTCAGCATGGAGATTGTTTGGAGGAGACATAGGTGTAGGCTTAGTAGTGATATTAGACATATCAAATTTAGCCAGCATGTCTCGTATGTATTTTTCTTGGTTTATAAAAATACCATCAGGAAGTTGGCGAATTTGTAGACCAAGGAAGAAGGTCAGCTCACCCATCATGCTCATTTCAAAGTGAGAAGACATTACTGAGCTAAACTTATTGCAAAGTTTCTTGCTGGAGGATCCAAATATGATGTCATCGACATATATTTGTACATATAGGACATGAGCACCCTTTTTATAAATAAAGAGGGTGTTGTCTATAGATCCTCGCTGAAACTCATGACAAAGAACAAATTCAGAAAGAGTGTCATACCAAGCTCTGGGAGCTTATTTAAGACCATAGAATGCTTTATAAAGACGATAAACATGGTTTGGCTTGGTTAGATTTTCAAAACCAGGTGGCTGCTCCACATAAACTTCTTCTTCGAGTTTTCCATTCAGGAAAACACTCTTGACATCCATTTGATATACAATGAAGTTTCGATAAGCAGCATGTGCCAAGAATAAGCGTATTGCTTCAAGTCTGGCCACTGGACCAAAGGTTTCGTCATAGTCAACACCTTTCTTCTTGAAGGTAACCTTGAGCAACTAACCTAGCCTTGTTACGTATAACAACACCATCTTCGTCCATTTTATTTCTATAAACCCATTTTGTTCCAATGGGTTCTTTGCCAGGAGGAAGAGGAACTAAGAACCAGACATGCTATCTTTGGAATTGTGTTAGTTCTTCTTGCATGGTAGCAACTCATGATGGGTCAACCTTAGCCTCTCCAATATTCTTAGGAGTGATCATTGACGAGAAATTTACATAAAGACATGTATTTCTAGTCGCTGATCTAGTCACAATGCCCTGCTGAGGATCACCAATTACTTGGTGAGCAGGATGACTTGAAGTCCATTTAAGTGATGGGACACTTGATGAACCTAGAGTGGCAGCGGAAGACATTTGTATGGGATCAGCAGGAGAAGGATAAGAGGAGAGATCGATGGTTATTGAAGGTTCAACAAGAGTTTGATCAGTGGAGCCATTTAACTGATTTGAGTTATCAATAATGATGGGGTCATCGGCAGACTCCATGTCTTCAGCGTTAGCTGAAGCATCATGAAACTCGTCATCGGTAGAGTCATCAACTTGCACATCACCAGCCAGTGATCTAGGTTTGGCTGATGCAGCATGGATTGATCTTAAAATAGGCTCAACTAGCTCAATCGTATAGATGTGAGCAGCAACTTGCTCCAGCTCAGGGTCTGCTGAACTGTCCTTAGTGAGTTGCTGATCAGGAGGCGGTAAGCAAGAAGCATCAATAAATGAGTCAGCATCCTCCATAGGAGGATTAGTGAACTCATTGAAGATCTCTTCAGTAGAAGATGTCTGGATATCTTTAAGAGCAGTAGAACTTTCATCAAAAGTGACATGAATGGATTCATCCACTTTTTGAAGACGAGTATTAAATACTCTAAAAGCTTTGCTGATAGCAGAATATCGAACAAAATAACCATCATCAGCTTTAGGATCAAATTTGCCATGATGATCCTTGTTATTTAGAATAAAGACAGGACAACCAAATACATAAAAGTATTTGATTTGAGGTTTCTTTCCTCTCAACACTTCATATGCTGTCTTGTCATGTCTTTTGACAATGAGACAGCGGTTTTGAGTGTGACAAGCAGTGTTGACTGCTTCAGCCCAAAACCGACTGGGAAGAGAGGACTCACTGAGCATTGTACGTGTTGCCTCAATGAGAGTTCACTTTCTCTTTTCAGCAACACCATTGCTCAGGAGTTCTAGTAGAAGAGAAGTTTTGTGAGATCCATTGATCAGCACAAAAAAATTCAAGAGTGTAATTTCTAAACTCAGTGCCATGATCACTTCTGAGTTCTTTAACCCTTATGTTGTTGAGATTTTCCATTTTCTTAATGAATTTGATAATTTCATCAGCAGCATAACTCTTAGAATTAAGAAAAATTGTTCAAGTGTATCGTGAATATTCATCCACAATTACTAAAGTGTATCTACTACCCTTTAGACTTTGGACATTCACTGGACCAAAAAGGTCCATGTGAAGAAGATGAAAACAACGCTTAATAGAATTGGCTTGGTTTGTTTTGAAAGTAGTTCTATGGCATTTGCCTTTTTCACAAGCACCACAGAGTCTATCTTTTTCAAAGGAAAGAGGAGGAAGACCACGAACATGGTTCTTTTTGGCCAGTGAGTTTATGGTTTTAAAGTTCACATGCGACATACGCTTGTGCCATAACCAATTTAACTCGGATGCTGACTTAGCAAAGAAACAAGTCTCACTATCAGTCTTGATAGGAGTGAAGTCTACAAGATATACATCTTGTTTTCTTAGTGCTACCAAGACGACTTCCTTGTTGATGTTTACTACAGTGCCTTGATGTTTATCAAGGATTACTTTGTAGCCAGCATACATAGTTGACTTATGCTGATGAGATTATGTTTTAATCCATTTACATAAGCAACTTTTGAGAATTTTATGAGGCCATTAGAGAGAAGACAATACCCTTCAGTCTGTCCAGTGGAGTTATCACCAAACACCACTGTAGGACCAGGTGCCTCTGTATAGTTATCCAGCAGGGACTTAGACCCAGTCATGTGTTTTGAGCAACCACTGTCCAAATACCACACTCCTTTTCCCAGCGAGCCCTGTATGAAAGGATTTAGGCTTCACTTTGTTCATCCATTGCCATGTCAGCAGGATTAACTAAAGGTACTTCAGAGGAGATAGTTGGCTCTACAGAGAGAGCCTCCTCAAGAGTAGTATGATTTCCCATAGAGACAAGACCAAAGGTGTTCTCTTCTTCATTGAAGGGCATTACACTGGTTTCATTACTGTGAAGATATGCATAGCTGCTCACTACCTCAGGAGCACTATACTCAACTAGCATTGAAGGTTGCCCCCAAGCATTTGAGATAACTCTTTGAGAATGGAGAAATTTAATGCGCTGAGCAGCAATGTATTCAGCGATGTTTACATTAGTGACAGAAGAGGTGTCACTGAGTACAGGTTCAGTAGAGAGGTTCTCACTGATCCTAGTAGAAGAAGAAGATGTTTCAGCAGATATAGAGATGTTTGGTTGAACTACAACCCCTGGAGCATCTCTTGAGCTGGTTGAGTCACATTCAGAGGCAACATGTCCTCTGCTGCTACACAGATAGCATTTTTTGTCAGAGGGATTGCCTTTTTGATTCTGAATGAAGTCCCTCAGCTGAGAAGAGAGGTCATTCACTCACTGAGTAAGCTCATTTATTTGAGGTGAGGAGGAAGATGAAGCCTTGCTCTTTTGCTTAGACTTGGAGTCACTCCTTTGTCTAAGTTTAGGAGGGGGCAATTGAGGAACAGGACCAAGAATGGACTCACTATGATGATTTTGAGGATTTTGGGGTCCTCCAATCATGGTCCATGCTTGCTTTCCAGTAGGATAGGGAGACGAGGAACCATGCTGAGACTGAATTACTCTGTTTGGAGTGATGGGTCTGGTCTGACGATTTGGAGTCACTGACCTCATTTGCCTATGAGGTAAGTACTCCATGTTAGACACAGAGGATTGACCATGCAGAGTAGTAATTTGTCCTCTTTGTGGAGTAGTGGGTCTCATTTGCTGATGTGACAAATGTCTCCGCTGAGGAGTTATAGGCCTTACTTGCTGATGTGGCAAGTGTCCTTGCTGAGGAGTGGTAGACCTATTTTGTGAAGGCAGTCTTCCCTTTTTAGGAGTATTATGCCTTAGATTGGATTTTAGAGGCACAGATTGAGATGCCATATAAGTTTGAACATCAGCAGGTACAGCCTTTGTGGGAAGTACTTGCTGATGTCTTGCATCAGCGAACCTAACTCGTCTATTCATTAGACGATCATGTTCAGTCATGGGATTAACATGGGTAGGTTCCAGCTCAGAGGAAGATTGAGCACTAGAATGTTCCTGAACGACCTGATTAACTCGCTGAGGAGTACCATAGTCACAGGGAGCAGCAATAGTGCTTCTTTTAAAGGGCTCAACACCTTTTACAGATAGTCGCTGAGGAGCAATGGGCACATATCCATAACTTGAAATATCCCCTTTAAAGGTTCTAGGTGGAGAATGTTGAATTCTCCCTTCATGTGGCATCATGCCAACAATGGGAAGATGAGAGAACATGTCAAAAGTACTGGTTGAGGGACTCATACTTTTAACATTAGAGGAAGATGGCATACTGGTGGAAGATGTAGCTTTAGAATCCTTCTCAGCATGGTAGTCATTTTGTCCCTTGACAAAATACCACTTTTTCATCTCTTCAGGAGAGATGGAAGCTGAAGAGGGCGGAGGAATAGAGATTTCAGGCTTTACATCATCATTACATGAGTCAGCAATTGAGGCAACAGCATCAAAATTGCCACCAATCACTGCTTGTACTTGAACAGGGACTTGCTCACTCAAACATTGATGATGAAATTTGGAAGCCTTTGACCAGGAGGTCACAATCTTCTTCAGATTAGAAACTTCAGCCTTGAGAGTTTCATTCTCAAGTTGGAGTTTCTGAGTCATTAACTTATGAGATTGAAGTTCAATATGAACATTTTTTAATTTCATAAGTTTTTCAGATTTTTCACTTAACTCTACTCCAGCAGAGTTAAGTTTAGATTGAAGTTCAGCACGTAGACTTTCTTCGAACTGAAGATCACAAGACAAAGACTAAATAATTTTGGTCTTGTCATGATCAGAAGAGGAGGAAAGAAGAGAGTGTACCTTTTTAACAGTGACGTTTACCCACTAACTAGAGGAGACTTGGTCCTTTGTCAGAGCATCACTGTCAGCAAGTGCCACAAGGCACATAACATCAACATAATCGTCATCATCAGAATCATCTGAGTCAGCCCAATCATGTTCTTCAGCAACAAGTCCTTTTGCTGGAACTTTGGGATCCTCTGTTTCAGCCACCTTTGCCTTCAGCTGATAGTATTTATTCCTGTATTCATCAGCAGATTTAGAAGGATTAGGTTTAGGAGCAGCTGGAGTGGTAATAGAGACCCTGCACTCCTTCTGGTAGTGGCCTTTTCTGCCACACCTCCAGCATTTTTCCTGTGATATATCAGCAGGAGGTTTGAGGGGAGCAACCGTTTTGCGATTGTTCCACGTTCTGGAGTATTTTCTACCAGCGACTAGGGCAAAGCCTATAAAATCATTAAACAAATCTTGTTTCTCTTCATCATCCAGCTCATCAATGAGAGTTTGAATAGGTGCTGGAAGATTTGAAATACTAGAGCCATCATAGAGGTAGATGGGCTCAGTAGAAACAAGAGCTATAAGGTCAGAATTAGGATGGCAGGAGATGCTGACAGAAGAAGAAGAAGAAGAAGAAGAAGGGCTAGCATGTCTTTTGGCATCAGCAAAGGCTTGAATGTTTTGAGCCAATGCTCTCTCTTCAAATTGAAGAGTCCCAAAGAGTTCTTCAAGATCAAAATCTTGAATTTTCTTCTTTGTACGAAGAGTTTGTCTTAAGTTTTGCCACTTAAGAGGAAGAGAGTCGATGAATTTATGGCATACTTCAAAATTATCATGAGTAATGCCAACATTTGTCATATCATTGAGCAACCCTTTAAAGCGAGTATAGGTGCTCTCAAGACTTTCATCTGGAAGAGAGAAGAAGTTTTCATAAGCACGTTTCAAATCAATTTTCTTGATTTTGATGAGGTCAGCAGATCCTTCATAGGTGCTGACCAATCTATCCCATACTTCTTTTGAAGAGGGATACTTGATGACTAGCTTCATGATTTCAGTGGGAAGAGTGCAATAATCATGTTTTTTAGCCTAGCATCAAGATTTACCAGCTTTCTTTCTTCATCTGTCTATTGAACCTCTGGTTTAACCAGGTCAGTGACTATCTCAGGAGCTTCAGGTGTAGCTCCTGGAGTCCATTGGACATACATCGACACGTATGGACCCTCAGTTAATATAGTCATTAAATAGGGTTCCACACCAGAGATGTGAAGAAGCATCCTCTCCTTCCAAGACCCAAAATCTTTGGGCTCAAACTTAGGAGGTGTCGACACATAACCAAAGTCACGTGTGTTCACTAGGCTGGGAACATAAGACATGTTCTTGTTTTAGAAAAAGAATTTCAAGAAAAGTTAAAGAGTAGAATTTTTAATGTAAACTCAAAAAGGCAAACAGATCTTGTTCCAATGATTTAGGAACGGTGGCTCTAATACCACTTGATGGTCCACGAATGCACAACTTATGTTATATTTAAACTAGACAAGAAAGTAAATAAGAAGATAAATAACAAGAACAACAACAAGTTCAATTATAATAAATCAATGCAAGTATAATCATATGTATCATTGATTAAACGATGAATACATGGTCGATCTTACACACTTAACTTACAAGAATACAAATGAAAAAAAGGTAATTGCTAAGTCTAGACACACTAAAACTTGAACAATTACAAGTGACACACACTTTCAAGGTGACCAACACACTTGATACTAAACGGCTGTGTTGCTTTATATAGAGGAAGAATTAGAGCAACACAACCTTCTTTTGATGGTGATAGATGGTGGTTGTCGACGTTCCATTGGCTCCTTGTACTTTGGTTGTCGACGTTCCATTGGCTCCTTGTACTTCCAAGCAAGAGCCCTTGTCTTCTTTACCAAAATGGGTATGAGAGAGAGAAGACCCAAGTTTTGGTCTCAACTGTACTTTTACCATATATGGCAAATTACAGTTGGTTAACCACCATGTGACTTTTGTCTTTATCTTGTTTGAATTCTTCCCGCCATTATTAAATTATTGGATAATTTAACCTGCTGAAGATGATTCACTGGACTCACTGACTTGCTGAGGACTTGCTGACTACACATGTCAGCGAGCAAGTCTCATCAGTGAATCCCAGACTTAATAGTGAGGAATCAGAATGGTTAAGAGAGTTTTGTGCATGCAAGAGTGGGGAGCTCTCAATTTCTACCCTAGGGTTGTCATTCCGGCTAGACTCATTTGTTTCATCTATTGGAGGGCTAACGTTTTCTTTACGCCCTTGTCCTAGCCTGGACCTCTTAACCTTTCTGGTATTTTCGACTCCTCCCTCATTCCCTCCTTGTTCCTCTGACACAACTTCATATCCAGTGCCCTGATCCTCAGAATGAACATCCAATATCACACTCTCAATGGTTTGTGTGATATATTCATCATCAAAATCCATCGAGGTACCAAAAGATTGATCAATATCAACTGTACCTGACTCCTCGCTCTGCAAGCTAGAAGATGAAGCAGAATGTCTCTTCTTGTGCTTCTTCTTGATGGTTTTTAACAAACCATATTTGGATTTAATCCTTCTAGCTTGCATCTTTAATCTTCTCCTAGGAATTGGAGGAGGAATATTTGATGTTGATTCTAGAATTGTTGATAATTGCGGTGGAGAAAAAATTGGAGGAATTGGAGAAGAAATAGAAGGAAGTGGTGTATAAGGTGTTGTTGGAATTGATGGTGTTGATTGTGATGGTAGTGGTGTTGTTTGAGAAGATGAGATATTAGGTGTGATGGGAGATTCAAATGATACTCTTTTTGTCTTTCTTCTTTGTGGCTCAACAGTCCCCTCTACTCTATCCCCTCTTTTTCTTTTTGTAATCCTAGGACCCTCACTTGGTGACCTATGCATAGTTGGGGTAGGAGTCTATTGGCTTTCAGACCCCGTAACTGTGTCTAACTACTCTCTATACGTCCTAAGATGGGGACTGTTAGCTGGTACAGGATTTAGCAAAAATGGTGGAATAGGAAATGGTTTAGCAATCTCACTACCAGTGCCTCTGATGTTTGACTTGTACATGGCAATGACACATTTGAAGCTGTCATCAAGTTTTGGAATTACAACCGTGGAATCAAGAACATCTTCAATCAACAACGTGAAGAATCTGACGTAAGGAATGTATTTCTTATCTTGTTTGTCTTTGGCTTTAACAACTTGCGCCATCTTCTCCTAGACAATCTTGGCATAGTCACACTCCACATTGTGAGTGACTGCATAGTATAATGACAAAGAATGTTTTGTCATAGCATCAATCCCTTTTTGAGAGGGCATCAAGCATGTACTCAAGACATTGTACATGCTATGCCAAAAAGTAGCTACATTCATTCTCTTGAAATCTCTCAAAGATCCCAACTCTCCTTCATATCCTAGGGCTTGAACTACAACCAACATCTCTTCTATAGATGGCAGTTCTTCATATTCTTCTCATTCAGGAAACCCCAAGATAGATCTGAACTGTTCCAAATTAAACTTGCACAGATAACACTTTCCATCTGATTCTAAGGTATACTGAAAGTAGTCTTCAGATTTCTTTCTCTTATCAGCTTTTGTGTATTCAATAGATTTCCACAAATCGAAGACATGCTTCTCTGGAACAATAGCACCATTAGTTAGAGCTATGTTCAATGGATGGTGATTAAGAATCTCAGTGATGATTAGCAATTTGGATGCAAATGGTACATGTAAAGCTTGATTAGCTTGCATCTTCATTGAGGCACCTTCTTCAAACATAGTCATCTTTTTATAATTTTTAAGAAAAACCTGAAATAAAAACAATTTGACCAACATTTGACCAGAAAAACAACTTTAGACACCACACAAAGAAATATACATATTAGAACAACTTAGACACAATATTTTCACAAACACCATGTTTCGTACATATATTAAGTATGAGACAACAATGGTAGTACACAAAGGCGTTCAATACCTTGCTTCTCACCCTAATATATATAAGAAAACATTACAATTTATAGAATCACATAAGTATTGAAAGATAAGATAACAAAGGTAGTACACAAAGGCGTTCAATACCTTGCTTCTTACCCTAATACTCATGAAAACTATAAATGGACACACATACAACACATATATACAATTATTTATGCAAAATACAGTTGGCACATACTAAGTAAAGAAAGACATAAGAAAAGCATAAATTAAATGTTTGATTTCATGTGTTTGTCAAGCTAAAATCTCGGCAAACAACATGTTTTGGAGAAATATGTTGCCCAGAAAAATACTTTATTGAAAAATTGATTTTGGCAACAATTGAGATCTTGTTAGATTTGTCGAGCTTAAACCTCGGCAAATAGAAGAAATGTAAGATTAAACCATCAGTTTTGCAAAGTGTATCAAGTCTAGTGAATGCCGAGCAATTACTTCAGCAAATAAGCTAATTCAACTTGACTTCATGGAAATGTATGAAAGATCCTTTGATTTGAACAACAAGAATGTTGCCAAAAATTAAAGAATCATTTCAAGGAAAAAGTTTCTAAGTCATTTTTGAGAAAAATATGACTTAGAAACTTTTTCAAGAAAATTGTGGTTTGCCGAGCTCATTGCTCTGCAAATGGTTCAAAGGACTTAGAAAAAGTTCATGTAAAATGTGTTGTTTGCCGAGCTTAGAGCTCTGCAAACAACTTTATTCAAGAAAAACTAATGAAAATTATTTGAAGGAAATCTCATGAAGGAATTCAAGTACAAAGTTCTGCAAATAAGGTATTTTGAAAAAGATCTATATTGATTTGCTGAGCAAAATGCTCTGCAAATGAGAACTTTGGTACTTTGGAAAATTTTTCATGAAAACCTGAAAGTAGTCGAGCTCAAAGCTCTGCACACAGTTGAAATCCTTTGAATGGGTTTCAAGAAAACAATGGTTTGCCGAGCAAAAACCTCGGCAAATGGCAATTTAACATGATCATGTTATTTATCCCTTGTGAAGATTTAAGGGTCAGGTGAAATACTTTTAAAGTATGCCGAGTAAAGAGCTCTGCATATAGTTGAAAACATTCGAAACAGATTTATGAAAACACTTGTTTGCCGAGCAAACATCTCTGCGTCCTTTATAAAAGATGTATATTTACAAGCTCAGAAATTATGAAGGTATGAAGATGATCGTTGACACTTGTTAAGGATGTCGAGCTAAAACTTCGGCACATAGAACAAATTCAAACTAATTTCCAGAATTAACCCAAACCTTCAAATCCCAACCCTGAACATTCCAATAATGCAGATTAAAGCATCAAAAATAGATAAATATCAATTAGACACCCTAATCATGCATTTACGTTCATCAAACAATACAACAAAACATCACATAATTTATATTTAACATGATCAGTTCATAAAGGCATTTAATCAAACAGTTGGTATACAAACAAGAAACAAGAATTTCTACCTTTCAAACCCGATGATCTGTTGATGAAAAGAGATGAAATGGACTTAGAATAACACCGAAATCACAACCCACTTAAGATATAATCCAACCAAATCAAACAAGTGATATAAAGATTTAAGTGAAGATGATTGGTTAAGGATGAGAGAAAACAAATATTTTGGTTTGAATTTGAAAAGAAATAAATGAGGCCCGCCCATTTCCTTTTCCTTTTAATCGTCAAGTTCGGGTCATGGGCGTGGGTTGACCCGCGTGACAACCTAGTTTCAGACTAGTGGGCTTAGTAGTTGGGCTAACAATATTTTTGGACCTCACGTCATATTGAACTTAAAAAAAAAAAAATTTAAAAATTTAAAACAAACAAAAATAAAAATAAATTAAACTGAAAAAAAGTAAAAAATAAATCTTTTTATCTTTTCTAATTTTGTATTTGGTTTTCCAATTTTAAAACAAACACACAAATAGAAGTAAAATATAAACACAACATAACAAATAATAACAAAAACACAAATATTTACTCCCCCTCGAATTAAGCATACAAGATAAGAATTAATTTACAAACTCCCCCTTAAATCATGCATTCTGCTCCTTTTTTTTCCCCTCAAACATTGCATGTAATTAAAAAAAAAACACACATCAATGTTTGAAACAGAAAATGAACATAGAATATACAGTAAGAAAGCAATTAAGTTTGTAAATCAAGCATTCCAAGTTTGATTTTAGAAAATTGAACATTTGTTCATCCAGTGGTTTAGTGAAAAGGTCTGCTAACTGGTAGTCAGTGGGGACAAAATAGAGTTCGATGTTACCTTTTTCAACATGATCTTTAATAAAATGGTACCGAACATCTATGTGCCTAGTTTTAGTATGTTGTACTGGATTGCAGGATATAGCAATGGCACTCTTGGAGTCACAGTAGATGGGAATTCTTTCAAACTGAAATCCATAATCAATTAATTTTGTCTTCATCCATAGAACTTGTGAACAACAGCTAGCTGCAACAACATATTCAGCTTCTGCAGTAGATGTAGATACACAATTCTGCTTCTTTGAAGACCAACTTACCAACCTATCCCCTAAAAACTATATAGTTCCTGAAGTACTCTTTGGATCCAACTTACAACCTGCATGGTCAGCATCCGAGTATGCAACTAATTGAAAGCCGGTATCCTTTGGATACCACAAACCAAGGTTCACTTTGTCTCTAAGGTAACGGAAAATCCTTTTTACGGCCTGAAAATGACTTTCTTTGGGATTGGCCTGGTACCTTGCACACATACATGTGGAAAACATAATATCTGGGTGACTGGCAGTCAAATACATGAGTGACCCTATCATACTGCGATATTTCTTTTGATCAAAAGATTTACCATTTAAATCCGCATGAATTTTTGTTCGAGTCTCCATGGGTGTTCCAATTGGTTGACAATTTATCTTATCAAACTTTTTCAACATGTCAAGAATATATTTATTTTGACAAATAAATGTACCATTGGACAACTGTTTGACTTGAAAACCAAGGAAAAAATTTAATTCACCTATCATACTCATTTCAAACTTGCTAATCATTAGTGCAGAAAAATTCTTGCAGTACTTAGGGTTAGTCGACCCAAAAATTAAATCATCAACATAGATCTGGATTAAAATAATGTCACTACCTTGTCGTTTAATGAACAAAGTAGTATCAATTGAACCTTCGTTAAACCCAGATTTCAAGAGAAAAGCAGTGAGAGCATCATACTAGACACGAGGAGCTTGATTCAAACCATACAATGCCTTGTCTAACCTGTAGACATAATCCGGATGTACAGAGTTCACAAAACCTTTTGGTTGTTCTACATAGACTTCTTCCTTGAGAACTCCGTTCAAAAATGTTGTTTTGACATCCATTTGATATACAGTAAAGTTCTTGTAAGCAGCATAGGCAAGAAACATACGTATTGCTTCAATTTGTGCAACATGTGCGAACGTGTCATCATAATCGATGCCATCTTGTTGACAATATCCCTTTGCAACCAAACGTGCTTTGTTTCGTACAACAACTCCGTTTTCATCTTTTTTGTTCTTGAAGATCCACTTGGTTTTAATTGGTTCTTTGTTCTTGCTAGGATTCGGAACCGATCTCCACACTTCAAGCCTCTCAAATTGATTGTGTTCTTACTACATAGCTTTCACCCAATCTGGACTACCGAGTGCTTCATTCACTGTTTTTGGCTCAACTATACTCAGGAAATTCACATACAGACATTCATTCACAGACGCAGATCTTGTTTGTATTCCTGAGTCTGGATTGCCAATTATCTGAGAAATCGGATGAGATCTAGTCCATTTGGTTGAATGAGGAAGAGGTTCTTGTGGATCATTTAATTCCTCAGTATCAATGAACGTTGGAGTATGTTGTGCAGTTACTTGCTCAAATGAAGTTGCCAGTGGTTCAACAAAGTCTTCAGTGTTATAAACTTCAGGATTAGTAGAAGGATTTGTCACTTGAGAGATATGAGTATTTGGACCTTGTAACTCAGAAGTGGCAGTATGAAGAGGAGAATCAGATGATGGAGATGATATATCTGAATTGAGTGATGGTGATGACTCATCGTCTCCATTTGGTGCTGAAGAAGTATTCATGGTACTGGAAACTGTATTTGTATCTAAACCGGGTTCAGGCACTCTCGGGTGATCATAGTAGAATTCTTCAAACAAAATATCCAAATCCTCTGTGGTCGGAGTACTGAATTGAGATTTGACATTTGAAGAGGTTATTGTTGCGGAAGCTTGTGGTCGACTAAGTTCGGGTCTTGAACTGCTTTGTTCAGGAACCATTCCGGAGAGTTCATCAAATCGAACATTCATACTCTCAACTATCTTTTTCGTCCGACGATTGTACACACGATATGCAATCGATTCTTTTGAGTAACAAATAAAGTATGTCTCATCACCTTTTGGTTTAAATTTACCAAAATTGTCTCGATCATTGAGAACATAACAAACACATCCAAAAATGTGTAAGAAGTTCACATTGGGTTTTCTTTTATTGATCACCTCATATGGAGTTTTGTCAAATCTCTTGTTGATAATGGACCTGTTCTGAGTAAAACAAGCAGTAGCTACAACTTTAGCCCTAAGATTTGGAGGCAGCTTTGAATAGGCAAGCATTGTTCTAGCTGCTTTAACAAGAGTTCGATTTCGATGTTCAACTACTCCATTTTGTTGAGGTGTTCTTGTGGCAGAGAATTGGTGAGTAATGCCTAATGATTTAAAGAAAGAATCAATCGTTGAATTCTTGAATTGTGTGCCATTATCGGAACGAACAATTTGAACTGAGGATTGAAGATTGACTTGGGTTTGTTTAATGAAGTCAATGATTTCTTTTGGAGCATCACTTTTGGCATGAAGAAAGAAAACCCAAGTGTAACCAGAAAAATCATCAACAATCACAAGAATGTATCTCTTTCCATGAAATTTAACTATCATTGGTCCACACAAATCCATATGCAAAAGATGCAAAGGACCTTCAGTACTTAGATGTTTCTTTGGTTTGTGAGATGCCTTCCTTATCTTGCCAATAGCACAAGCCGGACAAACATGATCACATTCGTACTTGTAATCAGGAAGACCTTCAACAAGCTGTTTGTCCACTAAAGCATTGATAGTTTGAAAGTTAAGATGAGACAAACGACGATGCCATAACAATGAATTTTGTGTAGAGGCTTTTGAAAGAAGGCAAATGTCAGTATCCAGATTTGGAACATTATTAAGATCAATGGTGATCAAATTATTGTCCCTTGTTCCAGTGAGAATATCTACCCCCTCTGCGGTTTGAACTTTGCATTCGTATCTTTTGAAAAGCACTTGAAGATCATTGTCGCAGAATTGTCCAACACTAAAAAGATTGTGACCTAATCCTTTAACATAGGAAACTCTTTTGATAGTAATTCCATTCTTGACAATGTCCCCGTAACCAAGAATAGGGGCAATATGATCATTTCCAAATCTAGCCGTTCTCATAAATTTTTCAACAAAATTAGTGAGTAATGACTTATTTCCAGTCATGTGACGAGAACATCCCGAGTCAACATACCATACACAAATTAGATATTCCTGCAAAGACAAGTTATGATGTTAAGGTCCCCACATATATAGGGTCCTTGCGGGTGAGAGAGATAAAATGCAAACACACATATACTTAAACAACACAAACAAGAGCATACAAACATGAATTTGTTCAAAGATAACAAACAAACACACATAATTGTTCAAATTTGACATACGAATTACAAAAACAAACAGATTAAACACAAGTTTTGATACAAGTGGGAGTAGTTCTAGATGTATTAGCACTATCTATTGATTTTGATCTACGAACAATCCACACTTGTTTGACTTGAGTTGAAATGCCATCAAGCTTGATTTTTCTAGAAGCATGTAAAAATCTATCTTTAGGAATCCATTTACTGTTACTAGTTAAGCACACGTCACCTGAAACATGAACATTTTTTAAATAAGAAAACAAATTTGTCTTTAAGTTTAGATTAAGACATTATGTTAATTTATGTCGTATCTATATATGTAATTGATAGATTATGGACTTTATGTTTTGGTAATGATCGATTACATGTTTTGGTGTTATATATATGTTATGTATGATGTTTGTTGTGTGATATACAAGTACAAACATAATATGTGTTAGGATTCCTTGTTGATGAAACACTAAGGAATATAACTAAGTCTTATATCTAACGAAGATAAGGTATATATTCGTTAGAGGCAAACGAAGATAAACTTCGTTTGGTACAAACGAAGATTAACTTCGTTACATGCGCTGGGCAGCTAAGTTCATAAGAACAAAGCCCAGCAAGCCCAGTTCGATCTGAAACATATATATACGAATGAATACCCTAAAATAAATGATCACATTCGACATACACGTACTCCAGGCACCTAAGTTCGTTCTATAACTTATAGAAACGAATATAGCATCATACGACTGATTATTTACTTGATAATATGCGATATACCCGTTTACTAATCAAACTAGTTATCTCGTGAGGATTCCGCACTCACGACATAATCATAGACGATCTCGAGAGCGATCGGTAGCTATCGAGGGACTCACACATACTGATCCTTATATTTAGTAATCCCTGAGGTTGTGTCTCTTACTACTTTCAAAGTGGACTTAGAGGTCGTCTCAGACTTCCTAGGAACACAAGATGTTGTTCGAGTCTTTGGTTGTGTGTGGCCTAATAATTTATTTTGCACCTTCTTTGAAATCTTGTGAGGTTTCACATCTTTTGGTGACTTAGTTTCAGTTTTAACTTTAATGGGTTTGGACTCACTAGTGGTCTTGACTGCATGAAAAGCTTTTGGGAGTTTTGGTCTTGTCTTCTTACCTTGTTGGGTATGTGCTGAAGACTATGATTTTGGATTCTTTATCTCAGCAAATTCAGGTTTGTTTTCCTTTTTTTCAAAGATTTTTACAAAGTCGGGATTAAATTTATGATTTCCATTCATAATATCATTGAACAGCTGAGATTCTGTTTCCAATTTCAAACTCGATTCAGTCACATTTGTCAGACATGAACTTTGCTTAAATGATTGTGATGCTTTTTCTTTGTCCCAAAATTATTGAAGTTTCAATTTTGTCAAAGTTAGTTCCACTTTGACTTTATTTAGTTCCTCAACCACTTTTATTCGTTGATCCTTTTCCTTTTCAAACTTTTTGATTGCATCATTAAATTCATTCAAATAAGTTTGAGTGTCCTCTGAAAACTTAGGAATTGATGTATCAAAATAAATATCATTTGGATCAACAGAAACATCATCATATTCATCTTGAGCACAGTCAGTTTGAACGTAAACAGAACAAGTCGTTCAACTTCTTTTGTTTGTACAGTCACTAACACAGATCACCAATACTTAACCAATGTATTCAACTTCTTTTGTTTGCCGAGATGATATCTCTGCAAACTGAACAAGTCGTTCCAACACTTAACCAAAATACTTACATTTTAACACCATTTTTTTATCTCTAACATTCTTCCCCTTGGTGTTGAAATGTAATTTATGCATGAATCCTATCTTTAAATAAGAATTTGTTGATGAAGGTCTTCGAAGCTTTCTCATTGTCTTCAAGATCTTCCATCAAACTTGACTTTACATCTTTAATCATCAATAAATCTTGACATTGTCATGCAAATGATCTTTTCAGAGTAAATGCACTGCGGAAAATGGATTTGGCTTTTGAGCTTTTGAACCACTTTGCGGAAGCTTGATCTTGGCTCTTTAGATTTGAACATGAAAGCCTCTTCTTGACAAACTTAACTTTGTCACACTTCCCCTTAATTAACGAATCTCTCTCTTGAAGCATTTGGACAACCATCATTTTCATCACAAACTTCCCCTCGATCAAACAATTATATTTGCATGCCACCAACGCTTATGTATAGGGTGTACCCGCGGCGTACCCACCACATTGGCGATAACTATCTTCAAAGAATAATTTGGGGATCACTTTAGTCAACAATTTATCTTTCTTTTCCTCAACTGATGAATTATTCTTTCTCCCCATCAAATTTCAAGAAAGCACACACACTTGTTCGACTTCATTGTTCTCTTTCTTCCCCTCATGATGAATGTGTGGCTACATGTTCATCATGTTTCTTTGAAGTTAAAATTGGGGAATCAACCATTATGAAGTAGTAGTCCACTAAACAACATCTTTAGCCCGGGTTATACACTGACATGTGTATAAGCCATCTTCACCAGATCACTTAACAACAACCTTTGGGACCCATTTTTGCTTAGGCCCAATGGTTTTTGTCTTCACATTCCAAATGTAAGTATCATCAATCCGGCGAATTGAGTCTGAAGTCCACGGAGGGTGAAAACTCGAAGTCGTTGAAAAGTTGAGTTTTCATGGACGCAGTGGAGGGGATAAGACATTCACTTTTGGCATATGAATTGTTTTAGGTGCAAGATTGTAGAGTTGCCAAAACGAGTATTTGATTGTCTTTTTCTCAGTTGACTTTTGTTTGTAAACTGATTTCCATGTGAGCTTAGGCAACTGAGCTTTGGCTTGTAAGATGAAAGCTGTATTGTCTTCTGTTAAGTCCCTCACTCAATGGTTTAACCCACAAGTGTAGAATAACAAGTCAAGTAATCACTAGAGATGACTAGTATTAAAGGTCAAGTAAGCACTAGATTGGACTAGTATTACGATTAATATAAATGCAAGAATATTGTTCATCCTGAGCATACATGGATCGAATATAGACATCATCCAAGGCATCCAGACATTTCTTCAGCCTGGGATCATCCTTCATCTTCTTGTATACTTCAATTTGTACGCCCAACCTACCAGCGTTGTAAGAATCCAGAGTCCCATGCCTGGCCATATCCAAGTCATCTTTTAAATTTTTCTTGAAGATTTCGATCAAGATGCACTCTTGCTCCAGTCTCTTTGCTTTGGCCTCATCAGCAGATACATATTCATCTGCCTCATTTGTTGGTTCCCCAGATACCACTTTCTTGCTTTTGAGACTTTTCATGGTTGTAGTGATATCTGGGAACTCTTCAAAAACTGGCTCACTGACATCAATACCAGCAGCCTCTTCCTCAACATATCCACTGGCTTCAGTACCAGTGACATCTTCACCAATCACCTTCTTCCAAACCTCTATCTTTTTCCTGAGATCAGCCTTCTCAGTTCCAGAACCAGAACCTTCCCCTTGGAAGCATCTCCAGTCTGAAGATGATTCCACACCTGGTCCAGTGTATGTCTGTAAGAGGAGTCAAATGTACGACCAGACACTGGAGCTATGTTGTTTACAGTTTTCCTCAACTGCATCACTTCCTTTTTGATTATCTCAAGATCCTGAGGAACGTGGCGAGGCAACTGGGCGTCAATCATCTTCATAACTTCAGGCAGCAACCCATCTCTGAGATTCCTAAGAAGAGTTTCAGACACCTCCTCAGTGATTTCTTTCAACATGTTCCCCCTGAACTTCCTAACAACTTCATCACTGAGGGTGCTGACCACTGAGTTTTTCTCCAGAGTGGGCCTGCTTTCCATAGAGCTTATTCTGGTGGTTAGATTCTGAACATCACCAGCCAGACTTGCCAGAGGTTGAGCAACTTCAGTTTGAATGGCAGTCTGGACACTTCGTACCACATCCTCCTTGATACCCTGGACTGCAACTTGTATGGATTCATAATTTCTATTTGTGGCTAGGACAAGTTCATCCAGCTTTTCAAAGACTACCTTCTCATTACCAGCAAAAACGGTCATTTCTGACTTAAGATTTTTTGAAATGATAGATTTGAAGTCAGAAATAACTTGAGAGGAAGCCTGAAGTGATCTCTCCAGGTCCGCCACCTTATCAAAAAGGCCTTGGACCTCGGTTGAAAAAGAAGAGGAGAGACCACTGGAAGGATTGGTAGTTCTGGTGATAGATGATACTGGCAACACCCTTGTGATACCTTCAGTTTGATGGGTGACTGCCAGTGGTTCAGAATGTGGAATTTCTGGAGCAGAAGGTGAAGGTGATTCAAGAATTTTTGTGGTTGTTTGTTTTGGAAGGGGTGTTGGTGTATTTACTGGGGGTGGAGGAGGCATACCAGATAGAATTGACTGGGAGACAGAGTGGATGGTGCGATTGATTACTTCTTCTCCCAGAAAACTCATGTTAACATCAAAGTCATTGTCCTCAGACAGTGGAGAATCAACCATATCACAATCTGGGCCGGTTCCACCTGTCTGGTCCTCTACTTGAACATTCTCCACCCCAACATTCAGATCAATCTGAGCCACCTGCTCCAGATTCTCTTCTCCAGCTTGCCTAGATTGTTCCCCTTCAACTTCTTCAACAATTAGGGACCCACCAGCAGCCATGATGTCCCCACTTTCAGCAGTACTGCCACCCAAACACTCAACTAGATGAGTGAAGAAATACCTCCAAGAGTCTGTCAGCCTGCTCATTTATATGCAGTGCCTTTCCTGAGCAACTGACCATTCTCGTCCACAATCTCTGTATGCCCCATCAGCCTACACACCTCTCTGGTATTGATTCCAGATGGAATCTGTATGGGCATCTCATTCTCATCAAAATAATTCATCCTTAGAGCATCCCTGAGGGAATCAACAGTAATGGTGAAATGTTTGGTGCCTTGCTTTAAAGTGTAGTGGATGGATTCATCACTCTCCACGTACACAGCAGTATACCAGAATTCACATAGGTATTCATGGTACATTTTGCCCGGATTAAGAGTTAGGGAACCATAGAGTGGGGAACCATAGAGTGGGCTATTTAAGAAGAAGGTGTTCAACCTTCCAATGATAGAAGTGGCGGTGTGATTTGTTGAGAGTTTTGCCATCCAGTTATTCATATTTATACGGATGGCATCAGCAGAAAGAGATATATGTGATGCCTTCTTGACATTATCAACAGGGTTGTAGTTTGCAGCAAGGAGATTTTTAGGAGATGGTTTAGGAGCCATTATAGATATTATGAAGATGAAAGTGAAAGTAGAAATTTAATAAGAGAGATGATGATGATTGGAGAGTAAATGAAGAAGGAAATAAATGAACGAATTTGAAGATTTGGGAGTAAATGATTTTTCGAGATGAAACTGAAAGTGAGGGTAAATGTGGGTATTTATAGAGGAAAGAGAAAATGGAATTCAAAACGGTAAGTTTGAAAAAGTTCAAAACAGTTTTGATCGGTTTTGACATCCGCATTTAATGTTTCCCATCACACATAAATGTATGATGGTTGACAGCCCACAAAAATACCCACTAACACTTTTTGTCTTCCCAAGGTAACAAAAATCGTCATTTAAATTGAAAGTGTCATGCTACGTAAGCTGAACGGTAACTGTCCAGATGAAAAATTTGTAAGGCTGGCATGCACTATCCTTAAAATATTAAAAAAAAAATGATTTGACACATACAGACTCATTTTAATGCATCTGGAGGTTGACTGGACACTCCAGTTTCACTGGTGGATTAGGCCAGTAGAACATGCATTAATGGTATACTGGAGGGACACTCCAGTAATTACCCAGATTGACCATTCTAGTAATCCTCAAACACACACATCAACTAATATAAACAAATGAGAGGGACACATTTACAAAGCAACAAAAGTTACTTCAAACATGCACATCAACTTATCTAGTATTAATGAGAGGGACACATTTACAAGGTACTAGAAACATTTTTCAGAAAAATTTGTCAGTGCAAAGATAGTATCACAAAAATAAATTCCTCTAAAACTTAGATATATAAAAAAAATGTGGTCTAAGTCTTTCCCCCTGAAATGGTGATCCATAAATCTATCAGTGCAAAGATAGTATCACAAAGGCGTTCGATAGCTTTACTGGCATAGATTTATAAATCTGGAATCAAAGAACCCTGCCAGTGTCACAAAGGCGTTCATAACAAGGTTCCAGATTAAGGGTTCAACATTTCTAACTCACTGACAAGATTTTGAAAAGTTTTCTCCTCCAAAGGTTTTGTAAAAATGTCAGCAAGTTGTTTATCAGTGGGAATAAAGTGGATTTCAACATCATTCTTCATTACATGATCACGAATAAAATGATACCTGATATCAATGTGTTTTGTCTTGGAGTGCATGACTGGATTGTTTGAGATAGCAATGGCACTGGTATTGTCCTAAAAGATAGGAGTCTTTGAATACTTAATACCATAATCAAGCAACTGGTGCTTCATCCAGAGTATCTGAGCACAACAACTGGCTGCAAATACATATTCTGCTTCAGTAGTGGATAAAGAAACTAAAGTTTGCTTCTTATTGGTCCAGCTTACCAGTTTGCCACCAAGGAAATGACATCCACTTGTAGTGGATTTCCTGTCTATCTTACAACCTGCATGATCTGAATCTGAATAACCCATTAGATCTAAGCCTGAGCCTTTAGGATACCAAAGACCCAAACTGGGAGTACCCTTAAGGTACTTCAGAATGCGCTTTACAGCCGCCAGATGAGATTCTTTTGGGTTAGACTGATATCTGGCACAAAGACATGTTGCAAACATTATATCTGGTCTACTGGCAGTTAAATACATTAGTGAACCAATTATACCTCTATAGGCAGTGGTGTTCACTGGCTTCCCATTAGGGTCTGAATCTATTGTTAAAGGTGCAGAAATAGGAGTTGATTTTGAGGGTGAAGAGTTCATATCGAATTTTCTTAAAATGTCTCTAACATATTTTTCTTGATTAATAAAAATACCATCACTGGTTTGTTTAATCTGGAGTCCAAGAAAAAATGTTAATTCACCCATTAAACTCATTTAAAATTTTGAAGACATGATTTTTGAGAATTTCTTGCACAAAGATTCATTAGTAGAACCAAAAGTAATATCATCAACATAAACTTGTACCAACAGAAGATTACCTCTTTCACGAAGAATAAATAAGGTATTGTCAATTGCACCTCTTTTAAAACGATATTCTGATAAGTGTTTGGTCAGAGTATCATACTAGGCTCGAGGGGCTTGTCTAAGGCCATACAGTGCCTTGTCCAGACGATATACCCAATGTGGATGCTTTTCATCAATGAAGTCTGGAGGTTGCTTGACAAAAACTTCTTCTTCTAATTCTCCATTCAAAAATGCAGTTTTTACATCCATCTGGTAGACCTTGAATTTATGATGAGCAGCAAAGGCTAAAAACATTCTGATGGCTTCTAACCTTGCTACTGGTGCGAATGATTCTTCAAAGTCAAGGTCTGTCTGGACATACCCTTATGCCACCAATCTGGCCTTAAGTCTGACCACATGACCATCTTCATCAACTTTATTCCTGAAGACCCATCTGGTTCCAATTGGTTCTTTCTTGCCAACTGGAGGAGGAACCAGATTCCAAACTTTATTTCGTTCGAACTGGTGAAGCTCTTCTTGCATAGCTATCACCCAGCTTGGGTCATTCAATGCCTCGTCAGTCTTCTTAGGTTCCATCAGTGACAAGAAGCTGACATATAAACATTGTTCACTAGAGGCACTTCTGGTCTGAACCCCTCTACTGGAGTCACCGATAATCTGGTTGATTGGGTGAGCTTTTGTGCACTTAGAGTATTGACCAGGATTGTTTCTTACAACAATATCAGTGCAAGAATTCAATTGATTCTCTGGAGTAGGATCTTGCCAGAAAACTTCAGCATCTTCATCAGAATCTGTAAGATCACGATTTGCATCATGAAATTCTTTATTTAAAGGCATTTCTTGGATTACTGGCTCAAAATCAATTGAATCTGATACTGGAGGATTTGTACGAACATCTGATCCAATAGCAAGTTCAGAGGGTAGTTTGAAACTTAATGAAGGATAGAATGAAGTATTACTGGAAGGTTTTTCAAATTGCACTGGTTCCAAGTCAGGATGACTGGAAGCATCTTCAGATAAATCTTTATTGTAGTTGATAGGATCAGATTCACCAAAGATAATTGGACTTTCTGAGGGAAAATTAAGGGTTGGCCTTTTATTGATTGCTTCATTTGACTCATCAAATGTGACATGTATTGACTCCTGGACCTTTTCCAGTATCTTATTGTAGAGTCTGAAGGCTTTGCGAATGGCTGAATATCCTAAGAAATATCCCTCATCAGCTTTGGCATCAAATTTGCCTAACTGACTAGAGTCGTTCAGGATGTATACTGGACATCCAAAAACGTGAAAATAACCAATATTTGGTTTTCTATTTCTCAATATTTCATAGGATGTCTTCTTGTGTCTCTTTACGTATACTGAGCGATTTTGAGTATGACAAGCGGTTGCAATTGCTTTAGCCCAGTACATTTTAGGAAGACCAGATTCAGCAAGCATACTCCTGGCAGCTTCTATCAGCGTTCTGTTCTTTCTTTCCACAACTCCATTCTGCTCTGGAGTATGTGCTGATGAGAAATTTTGAGAGATGCCAGTGTCAGTGCAGATTTTCTCCAGAGTTGCATTCTGGAATTCTGTTCCATTATCACTTCTTAACTGACACACTTTTTGCTTGTATTTGAGTTCAATTTGCTTGATAAGAGCGATGATTTCAGCAACAGTTTCATTCTTTGATCTGAGAAATATTACCAAACAATATCTAGAGTATTCATCAACAACTACCAGGGTATATTTCTTACCAGCACGAGTCTGAACATTCACTGGACCAAAGAGGTCCATATGAAGCATGTGAAGAGGTTCAGATATGCTAAAATTATGTTTTGTTTTGAAACTGGTGCGTTTCTGCTTCCCTATCTCTCATCCTGGACATGGCTTTTCCCTTTTGAAGGAGACAGAAGGTATCCCATCTGAAAGTTGTTTTCTGGACAACTTGTTGATAGTTTTGAAATTTAAATGGGACAACCTTTTATGCCATAGCCAGTTTGTGTCTAAAGGAGAGCTTTCCATATCCATTATGTACACATTCCCTTTCCTGGGAGCAATCAATACTACCTTCCAATCCTTATTAAATATGATGCCTTGAGAGATGTTGAATAACACCTGGTAGCCATCATCACACAACTGGCTCACACTTATGAGATTGTACTTCAACCCATTTACATAAGCCACTCGTCTGAATTTGACTTGACCATTGTTCAAAACACCATATCCCTCAGTCTTTCCAGAACCATCATTTCCAAAAGTAATGGAGGGTCCGTCTGAAACTTCGAACTCCTCCAGCAGGGTCTTACACAATCTAGCTTTGTTCCTTACTACAACTCCATTTTCATCCTTCTTGTTCTTGAAAATCCACTTAGTGCGAATTGGTTCTTCTTTCCTTGGATTTGGAACCAATCTCCATACCTTGAGTCTCTCAAACTGAGCTAATTCATCTTGCATTGCTTTAACCCACTCTGGATCACAAAGAGCTTCAGAGACAGTTTTGGGTTCGATGTTACTCAGTGAAAGTGCAACAAGACACTCATTGACTGTAGTACGGGTAGAAACACCAGCTTGTGGATCTCCGATGATCTGTTCTGTAGGATGATCTTTACGCATACGTGACCACTTGTTGTCATGAGGAAGAGGATCTTGTTGATGAATGTCAACATTATCATCATTAAATCCAGAGTTCTGTTGAGAAATGGAATCATGGCTTGGAAGAACTCTTTCCTCAAAGTTTGGATGATCAAAATCCAGTGGTACATACACATTTGGAGTATTTGATGGATTTGTTGTTTGGTTGATTTGAGAAGGTTGTTCTTGAACATGCTTTTGAGAATAAATATCACTTGTAGGTGATTCTTCTTGCTCTGCAGAATTTGAAGATGATTCATGATTTTGTCAGGAACTGATTCATTTGTTTGAATAGGGTCATTGTTCGGAATTGGTTCATTGATGACTTCAGGTTCCTTTTCTTGAATCGGTTTTGAGTTGTAGAATTCTTCGAAAAGAATATCTAGCTCTTCACTTGTTGGAGTTGGATATTTCTTGAACTTTGAAGCTAAGGTAGACGTCCTTGAGGAAGCACTTGAAGTACTTGGATCACTAATTGTTGGTAGCAAACTTTCTTGTTCAAATATCATGCCAGACATCTCGTCAAACCAAACATTCATGGTTTCTCGAATCGTGTTTGTTCGACGATTGAAGATGCGATATGCAATCGATGTCTTTGAGTAACCAACAAAGTAACCTTCGTCACCTTTCCTTTCAAACTTTTCAACATTTTCCCGATCATTCAAGGTATAACAGACACACCCAAAAATATGGAAGTAATTGATGTTGGGTTTGCGTTTGTTAATAACCTCATAAGGAGTCTTCTCATGACGCGGATTGATGATAGACCGATTTTGAGTGTGATAGGCAGTGTCAACAGCTTCAGCCCACATGTTTGATGGTAACTTGGAATAAGCAAGCATTGTTCTTGCTGCTTCCACCAGCGTACGGTTTCTCCTTTCAACGACACCATTTTGTTGCGGGGTACGAACAGCAGAGAATCGGTGAGTAATGCCTTTTGATTTGCAAAATTCATTAAAGATGGCATTTTTGAACTCAGTACCGTTATCCGAACGGATATAATGGACAGGAAGTTGAAGATTCACTTGAGTGGAAGTGATGAAATCGATCAAAATTTGAGTGGTTTCATCTTTTGAAGCAAGAAACTTGACCCAAGTGTATCTTGAATAATCATCAACGATAACCAGAATATATCTCTTCCCGTTTCTGCTTTGTACTTTCATAGGCCCACAAAGATCCATGTGAAGCAAATGAAGAGGTGCCAAAGTGTGTGGAATTTTCTTTGGTTTATGAGAAGTTCTCTTGATCTTCCCAACTGCACAAGAAGGACAGACATGCTCACTCTCATATTTGTAGTCAGGCAAGCCTTCAACAAGTTGCTTGTTGACTAAAGCATTGATGGTTTGATAATTCAAGTGAGACAGCCTTCTATGCCACAACCAAGAATTCTTTGAAGTAGCTTTTGAAACAAGACATATATTATCAGTTGGTTGGTTATCATCAAGATTAACTGTGAAAAGATTATCTTCATGATCTCCGCATAGGATATCAATTCCATCTAGAGTTTGGACTTTGCATAGAGATTGTCGAAAAAGAACTTGAAGGTTGTTGTCACAGAACTGTCCAACACTGAACAAGTTATGACTCAGGCCTTCAACATAATGAACTTTCTTAATGACAATTCCATTTCTCTCAATATCTCCATAACCTAGAATTGGAGCGAAATTGTTGTTTCCGAAACGAACAGTTCCCATGAATCTTTCATCAAATTCTTGAGCAATGATTTATTGCCAGTCATGTGTTTTGAACACCCGGAATCAAGTATCCATACACAGATGGTTATTTCCTGCAATCAAGATTTAACCAACTTTAGGTACCCACTTAAAGACGGGTCCTTTGTGGTTAGTTAACATAGGCAGGGGGTTTAACTTAGGAGATGCATACAAACATGCTTTCAAATCAACATACTTGTTAACAAGCACATTATCAACAAGCACATTTGGATTAAGCAACCGAATATTAACACACGAATCAAAAGTAACATGTCTACCACCATTCAAACCATACAAACAAAAACGAGAATTAACATTGTTTACACCATCACAAGGCATTGCCTTGGCATCATTAACATTTGTTTTCAAAGATGACTTAAAAGATAAATTGTTTGAAACATCAGAAACAAGCTTCTTCTTACTACCCGCTTTTCTCCTTTGCCTTTTCTTCTTTTTCTCAACTTTAGTGATCTTAGGTACTAATGACTTAGCTACCCATTTAGACTCACTAATCAAGCTCTTTCCACCTGTTGGATTGGCACTAAGAAGATTAGAATTAGAGTTTTGAAGCATTTTTATCTTTTTAGACTCTTTTGAAGGTGCAGAAACTTTTTGTTTCTTAGGTTTATCATGAAAAAACCAGCCATATCTATCCTTATATCTAGTTGCACCATTTGTAGTATCCCTAGTTAGCAAAACAGAGCTAGACCTAGACACTTTAGAAATTGAACTAGAATGAGAGCTAGACGAAGAAACATTTGAATTGATTTCCAGAAGTTTCACTTTGTTGTATTTGATTTTGGGAGTGGTCTCATCTTGTTTGGTTTTATCATGCTTTTCCGGGGTAGGACACTTTGTTTTTAACTTATTGATTCTTGGTTTGGTGACAGTCTTTGGTTCAGTCTTGATGAGTTTGGAAATAACCCGCTTCTTTGAATAATATGAAGTTGGAGCTTTGAAAAACGATTTTGGAGATTCCTCTTTTGATTCAACTTTGATTTTGGTAGATTCAATCTTTTTCTCAGTTTCAGAATCAAAAACATATTCTCCCTCCATGAATTTATCAAAATCATTTTTGGTGAATGATGAAACCGGAGAGAATTTTGAAAAATCAGGAGTTTTGATTTCCAACTTCACACTATTGGTAGTCTCAGGTATAAAATCAACTTGAACTGACACATCTTTGGTTTCACAAGAAAATTAAGTAGAAGTATCAACACCTATACTAGCACAAAGCTTAGGGTGAACAACTAACTCTTCAGGAAACTCACAAGTGAAAAACCTAAAGTAGTACCATATCAAAACTAAACTATGCGCAAGTTCGTCATAAGATAAATCAGATTGCACATAATCATCAACTATTATAGTAGCAGCATTTTGACATGAACACTCAAGAGAATCAGTCAAGGTTTGAGTTGAGGAAACAGTAGATGAAACACAAGTAGTCTGAGTGGAATGATCTACTAAAAGACTGAAATCAGTTTGAGTAGAAACATTAACACAAACATTCTTGATATCAACAACAACTGATTCATTCTTTGAATTCGGTTTTTGAGACTGTAGATTATTAATAAGTTTTTGTTGAGATTCCACCTTTTGTTGTAAACCTTCTATTTGTTTTTCCAAAAATGTGGATGGAACATACAATTTAGTTGGTTTAGGTGGGGAAACGATAGATTCTTGGTTTTGAAATTTAGATGCAATCTCTTCTGATTCAAAAATTGATGACTTTTTCGTTTCGTAAGAAGTATTGATGGCATCATAATTAACCAAAAATTTATTGTTTTGAATTTTCTCAACTTCATCAGTCTCAAATTCGTCATCCAATGGACGAATGAATTGTTGAACCATACCCAGTCTCAAAAACTTTTCATCATACAAGGGTTCGATCTTGTCTTTGGCTTTTTGCAATGGAGTGATATTCTCCAATCCCAACCCAAGAAGAAGTTCTGTTTTATCAATCTTTGACTTATTGAAATAGGCAATGAAATCCAAAAGAGGGTTTTGTTCAACTTTGTACAACTTTTCTTGATAGAAAAGTATATTCTTTTTATGTTCCTCAATTTGTCTTTCAAGATTTTCAATCTCAATGCCTTTTAAAAAACAGTTATGATTTAAATTAGAAACTTTTCTTTCAAGTTCAATTGTTTTTGGTGTAGCTTCTTGAAGCTTCTTATTCAGAATATAAGCATCCATTTGTCTCGCATTTGCACGAAGCCATTCATTGGTCTTTTGAACTTCAAGATCTTGATTGGCTTTTTCAAGATCAAGAATAGTCTTTTCTAAATTATGACACTTTTCCAAGAATGGTCTTTTCTAAATCAAGAATGGTCTTTAGCCATTCATTTCACATTCTTTAACCAACATTTGTTCTTTATAGTTTTGAAATTCTTGTTTCATAGCATCATACTCAAAAAGTAGTTTAGAATTTTCTTCAAGAAGTTTTGTGTACTCCCTTTTTGAAAATAAAATGCTATTTTTCAATTTCTTGTTTTTCTTGGCTAAAGAAGTGTAATGATTCGTCAAGTTTGATAAGGCAATTCTACAAGACTCTTTATCCTTAATTGATGAAAAAGTAGAGTCGAAATTTACCTCATCATCGGGATATTCCTCGTCAGTGTTGTCAGTCTCCAACACTTTGTCTTTGCTCAACCTTGCCATGAAACATACATTGGCAGACAGATCTTCATCTTCATCATCAGTCAGTAAAAGCCATTTGTCATCTTCAGCAATCAAGGCTTGACCGGCTTCAACTTGTTTTGCCAGGAGCATCTTCTACTTGTAGTATTCATAATTCTTCTTGCGAGGCAGCTTGCAATCCACAGCAAAATGACCAGGAATTCCACAGTTGTAACACTTTTTGTCATATGTCTTTTCTTTCTCCACGATTTGTTTCTCAGTTTCTTCTTTCTTGTCTCTTTTCTTGGAACCAATTGTTTCACCTTGTTCAAAACTCTTGTGATGATATTGTTCCTTCTTTGGAAATGCACTTGTTGATGAAGTTCGAAGATTGTTGTTAGTTGGCCTCGCTTTGAAATATTTTTTCTTGAAATGCATAGTCACAGCGGCAAGAGCTTGGTAGAATTCATCAGGAACACCATCTCTTGGAGCCAAGTAATCTTCTCCCTCCTCATCAGACGAAGAAACCACAGTCATTTGTCTTTTAAGAGCCTCAGAAACCTTTCATTCAACAACCAATGCCAAAGGATCAGTAGATACAACTTCTGGCACTTTGTTGAGTGAATATTTGCTTAGAACTCGTGGCTCATTCAACTTGAAAGATTCTTAAAGATCTTGATGTTGTTTGATTTGAGTCCCATAATCTTCCCATTCGGGACTAAGTGCTTTGATAAATTTGATGTTCAACTCAATCTCATCTTTCTTGACTTTGTTCTTTCACTGTTCATTGATCACATTGCAAAATCTATAGTAGACGGACTCAAGAGATTCATTTGGTGATTTCTGAAAATTGTCAAACTCAGTTAAGACATTTGTCAGTCGAATTGTTGAGGTTACATCAGAACCTTCCATTTGTCTAGCAACTTCATCCCAAATCTCATTTGCTGTGTCATAAGAATCAACTTAGCTATAGATCTCATCAGGAAGTGCTTGATATAAGCATGATCTAGCTCTGTTGTCAGCAGCAGTACGATCTCTTTGTTCAGCACTCAAAAGATCAGGAGTCAAAATAGCACCGGTAGTAGGATGACGATGCATAGCAAGTCCATTGATGACTGAGTCCTTAAGCATGTGACCATTAGTCTGACGTTCCACATAATCCATGAACCTTTTCTTCCAAAGTCCATAATTACCACGATAAAGAACTGGTGGTCTTGTATCAATACCCAGAGACAGCGCTTCACGAGTAGTCATTTGAAATTGATTTGAATTGAGAATTGAATTGATTTTTGAAAAAGAAATTGAAACGATCTAATTTGGAATGAAGTGAAACGATCTGAATTGAAATGAAATGAAACGATCTGAATTGAAATTGTTTTAAGAAAGTGAAATGAGACAATTTAGAAGAAGTGAGAATGAAACGATCTAAATGTGCCGGAATGTAATGATTTGAATTGAAACGATCTAAATGTAGGAATGAAACGATCTAATTTGAACTTTGAGTGAAACGATTTAAAATTGAAACTATCTTGAGAAGAAGAAAAATTCTAAGTATTCTGAAATGATTTGGGCAGAGTTTTGGTATGAATTGGAATGAAATGAATTGAGCAAAACCAATCACGAAGATCAGTTACCCAAGAATATTATGATTCCCAAACACAACTCTTCACAAATTACTCAAACCAGAAAGTGTTCAAGTGTTGTGGTTTCAAGTTTTAAAGAAAACTGAAACGATCTAAAAGAGATCGTTTTGGTTTCTTTTCAGAATTTCTCAACAACTTGAGTATTTCCAAGAAATTGAATTGACCAAAACCAATCCAAAGGATCAGTTAGCCACAATCAACTCTTCTCACCACAACCACACTTGTCAAAACGATCAAATTTGAATCGTTTTACAAGCCACAACACTGAAATGTAAGTATCAAGGAAAGAAAACTGAAACGATCTAAATGAGATCGTTTTAGTTTCACAAGGTCGTCTTCAACCTCTGAACATGAACAACTCCATTGACAATTTTTAAAACTTCAATATCTTTTGATTTTCTGAGAATTGGAACATGAAACCACTTGCAAACAGTTTGTTTTCACCTCAGCAACGATCCGATTAACACAATTTAGCTTATAACACAACAAAATCAAATCCCAAATTTTAGCGCCAAAAACTCAAAATCTGAACTTTTGATCCAGATCGAATTAGAACACGAAACTTGAGAGGATTATGTTATTAACTATGAGAAATTGATCGGTGAACAAACATTTGTGATTTTATGTGATTTGAGAGGTTATTATTGAATTTTCAGTGAGGAAAAAAAAAACGAACAGAAACAGGATGAAAACAGAATTAAAGGTGAATATGTGATGATTTGTGATTGAATTCAGTTATGGATCGAGATCAAAATGATGTTTTGCTCTGATACCACATGTTGCAACACGATTTTATCATTTGAATTCACATCAACAATGGCGTTTGGTTAGTGTGTGTGTTTTTAGAGAGAATTTGGATCAAGAGTGTGTTATTCAGGTGTTAAGTGTTGAGTGTTGTTCAAAAGTTATGTGTTAAAGTTATGATTTCTAAGGAATTGAGGGCTATTTATAGTCTAAACTAACCAACTATGCTAATTATCACAATTAGCCCCTCAACCTTAGAAATCATCAACTCATGACTTAATCAACAAGTAAGTTCATAACTTAAATTACAATGTATCACTACTTTTGGATTTCTAACACCTTTCCTGGGAGCAATCAATACTACCTTCCAATCCTTATTAAATACGATGCCTTGAGAGATGTTGAATAACACCTGGTAGCCATCATCACACAACTGGCTCACACTTATGAGATTGTACTTCAACCCATTTACATAAGCCACTCGTCTGAATTTGACTTGACCATTGTTCAGAACACCATATCCCTCAGTCTTTCCAGAACCATCATTTCCAAAAGTAATGGAGGGTCCGTCTGAAACTTCGAACTACTCCAGCAGGGTCTTACATCCGGTCATTGTCCTGCCAGCAGCGTTGTCAAGATACCAAATATATTTCTTTCGATCGCCCTGCACATCCACCAGATTATTAGTTTAAAGGTTTGCGAACCCATCGACTGATGGGTTCTCTGGATCCACAAGGATGGATCCCAGCAGGTATCTGGTTGATTTCACTTTCAAAAATAGTGGGTTTCTCAGTAAACACCACTGGAGCTGACAGTTTTGAAACCTTTTTCTTTTGCTTATCAATAAATGTGCTCGATTTTTCTTTCTTTGAAAAAGGTTTTGTATTTTGTTTAGGACCAGATGATGTACCCTCAAAATTGTTAATTCTTGCATTACAACTTTGAACTTGTCGAGCCAGTAGTTGAAACTGACTCTTTAACCTTAACAAAATATTTTCTTTAGATGACACCATAGCCTTTCCAGTTGACTGTACTTTTGGCTTAGGTGGAGGAACAACATTCTTATTTTTTTGAACCTGGGGTTCTTTAGAAGATGATTGAGGAAAATGTTTATTCTGCTTAACCTTCTTGACTGGAGCATTCATCTGTAGAGCTCCAGTCTTAACCTCAGACAATTGAACAGGAGGAATAATACAAGTTTTGGGTGTTGTTGGTTCATCATATTGAACCTAGGTTTTAACACTTCAGGCAGTCGATCAACAACAGGTATTAATGCAGCAGCATTAACATCACCCCCTAGATATGCACGTTTTTGGGAGGGGTACTGGTTACGTGCAGCATCATATGGTTTCTTGGTCTCAAGCCATGACTGGATAACTAGTTTTTCTTTTGATAAAAGATTTTCCAATTCTTCCTTTTCTTAGACCAGTTGTTCAGTAACCAAAACTTGTGCTTTGAAAGCTAGTTCAATATCTTGCAATTCTTTTAACTTAGATTGTAAGTTTGTTATTTCGGAAAAAGCTGTTTCAAAATTATTTGACATTTCTGAACGAACAGTTTCCACAAACATTGAATCAGAGTCTAAAGCTTCAGCAATGTCCAATTTTAACTCAGGATCAGTTTCTTTGTCATAATTTATTACCTTTTTAATGACAATGTCCACCCATCTTCCAGATGTGACATTTTCTTTCAACAGATGCTCTTCATCAGCTAGAGCCATGTAACAACAATCTCTTTCCTCTTCATCATCGACTGATGAGTCATCAGAGGGAACCCATTCTTCTTTTGCCACCATGCATTTATTATTATCTTTTTCTGCAGACATGAGAGCAATTTGAGCCTTAAGCTTTTTGTATTTTAATCTGTAGCTATCATCAGGCTTGTTATAAGAAGGTGATAGACCAGATTGTGAGACAAACTGATTGGACTTGCACTCTTTCATGAAGTGACCTTTTCTGCCACATTTAAAGGATGTCAAATTGGTCTTATCAGTGGAAGAACTGTGTGCATTGTGTACATTGGGTCTGTTAGCTCTTGCTTTGAAACGGTTAAACGTTTTAGCCGTCATAGCCATTAGATCATCACTGTCAGTTTCATCATAATCTGGAGAGATATTATTCATGACTCCAGAATCCATTAATTCAGACATCATCTTCTTCATAAAAAATACATTCTCGGAAGACATTAATGCTGCACATGGTGGTTCAGTATGACTAACCACTGGGGAACTACTGGAAGCATGATTAATAACATCTTTTTCTGCCTCAATTCACTGGGCTTGATTCTCTTCAGTGAATCTGAAGGCTCCATAGAAAGATGACAGAGTATGGGAATGCAAGGTTTTACCTTGTCTCAAGACCACGATCATATGAGACCATTTTGAAGGAAGAATATCACAAAATTTTTCAAGAAGTATGTCTTTGTCGTTCTCTACCCCAAGCCCTCTTAACTGGTTTATGATAGACATAAATCTGGTGTAGGTGCCAGTTAATGACTCATTGGGTAGGGCAAAAAATGACTCATACTTCTTATTTAAAGCCACTTTCCTGGTAACAATAGTATCATCACCACCTTCATACTGGTTCACTAGTTCATCCCACATGCTTTTGGCACTGGGATAAAGCACTAGTGTAGGAATTAGAGCTTCAGGAATGACCCCGAGGATCATGACTTTTAAGTTAGTGTCAATATTGACAAGTCTCCTTTCCTCTTCAGACCAATGTTCCTCTCTCTTTTCCCTCCCAGATCTTGCTCCAGTTGGATCAAGAAGTCGACTGAGAGGACTTCTAGGAATATAGGGTCCTTCATTTAAAATTTTAAGCATATTCCTCTCAATACCAGTAACATGTAATAACATCCTAGCCTTCCAGATGCCAAATTCATCACCATTCCCACTGAATTTGGGAACAGGAGTATTCGAGTAGTGCACATGCACGTGTGGAGAAGCAGGAATAGGGGGTGGTGGTGGATTATTGTTAGCATGGTCATTGGTTTATTCAAATTCATTTATGGGTGGAGGTCCAGCATTTAAAGGATTTCCTTGTGTATTCTCTGGGTTGGCCATCGAGAGAATGCAGATCTAGGCAAGTATGTTAGCCTTCTGCTCTGATACCAATTGTTAAGTCCCTCACTTAATGGTTTAACCCACAAGTGTAGAATAACAAGTCAAGTAATCACTAGAGATGACTAGTATTAAAGGTCAAGTAAGCACTAGATTGGACTAGTATTACGATTAATATAAATGCAAGAATATATATAATGTAATACGTACTTAAGCAATATAAGGATAAGCAAATAAGTAAATGGTGAGACACAATGTAATTTTCAAGTGTATTTTATTTATTGATGTTAAATAAAATACAAGGTTGTTGCGGAACAAGATATTACAAAGTAAGTATCTAAACAACCTATGAATTACAAGTGATCTAATCTTTGCTAAATAAACTCTTTGATTGAAATACTTAAAGTTGTGAAGTATAACTGTTTAGATCGAGAGTATTTGAGCAAAGGCACCAAATTGCAAAAGTATATCTATGTAATTTGGACGAGGAAGTGACTTGGTATTTATAGGCAAAAAGAATAAATATAATATTCTTTTTGCCGTACAAATATGGTTACATGCATTTAAGGAAATTACATTAATTCCTTAAAAGCATTGATTAAAGTACAAGAATAAAGTCACATGACAGTGACTTGCCTTCTAATTAACCAACCACCTTTACATGCGTGTAAGGCTTTTAACAAAGGACAATTGGATTGTCCGGTTAAAAGCATGTAAAGGCATATAGTCAATTCCTCGTAATCAGTGTTCAGACTTGTAAGGTCTAGAACACTGATAAGAACTCCAGTCAGGAGATCTGGTAAGTCTTCCAGTGAGCTCCGCTATTGGTCAGACTTCTTTCTTCAGACTTCAGTCTTCGACTTCAGTGAGAATGTTCTTCAGTGGAAAGATCTTGACTGGAGTGAAGTCCAGTAAACAAATCTGGTGGAATCCAGATTTCTATACAAGTAAGTTGTTCACTGGTCTTCACATAATTTCTGGACAAATCTTCAGAGGGCTCCAGTAGTTACGTCTGGAGTGAGTCCAGTAAATCTGGACCTAACATCTTCAAAAGATAGGAATGGGACTGAAGATACTGATCCATCAACTGTAGATGATGTTGAATACTTCTTACTCTTCTCCAATGAGTGATTGGTAAACTGAGACATCTTTCGGGCAGGGGTTGATGAAACTTTGATCTTTGAGCTCTTTGGGATGGACTCAGTGCAAACTTTCTTTGGAGCATCAAGTTCAGTTGGAAGTATTGGATTTGCATCATGATAAACTGAGCCATCATCACTTTGAGTGTCACAAGATGTTGATTGTGTTTGCAATTCCATCTCAAGTTCAGAGATTCTCTTTTATAGAGATGTTTCATTTGATTGAAATTGCAAACATTTCTCTTCAAGAGTTTTGATTTTGTTGCAAACATCTTGTCTCTCCTTCTCAACTTTGTTCATCTCATTAATGAACTTGCTATCCATAGTGAAGAAAATGGAGGACTCATTTTGCAACTGAAGTTGAAGACTTGAAATCTTTTCTTGCAAAATAAGTTCTCTTGATTTGCTCTCCAAGATAATATCATTCAGCTTCTTGTTAGAAGTTTCCATTTCCTTTGATAGACTTGAAATCTTGGACTGCAAAAGATCTTGTTCTTTTTTAACACTTTCCATGTTGGACAACTTTAGATCATTTGCATGTTTGAGCTCTTTGTTTTCTTCTTTGAGATGTTGAACTTCAAATTGGAAATTGTGGTGTTGTTCCAGAATATCAAGAAGCTTTTTCAAGTTAGCTTCTTTTCTTTCATATTCAGCCACAATACAATTTGTAGAAACATATTGAGCACCACATGAGCAAGTTTTAGAAATATGATGATGAATCTCTTTCCAACTTGGTTCTAAGCCTGTTAAATCTTCTGACAAGGAATGAATAAAATCTTTTGTAATTTCGATTGACATTTTGTTGAGCAAAGGTGAAATGAAATGAAAGGTAATTGTGATTGAAATTGAAATGAAGAATTAAGAATTGAAATTTTTTTTGAATTTCAGGTTTCCCTCCAAATTTTGCTGCCGAAATATGTTCTTATGAAACATTGAATTTTATGTAAACTTTGGATATCATGATCATAGGAAAAATTTGATAATTTCTAAAAATTTTTGCCAAAACCGCGTCGAAAACGCACAAAAACGGACCGAAAATTTTTTGAACACTGACAAACTTCAAATCTCCATGAATCATGCCATTTTAAGATCATGGGCAAAAATTATTTTCCCGCCAAAAATTTTTCGAACGCTAACAAAATTTTTTATTTTTTTTTAACTAGTGAAATGTAAGATGATCTGAAAGAGATCGTCTGAGAAGAAGTTGTTTTGGAATTTTTGGAAATGGTACGATCTTGTGAAGATCGTCCTAGAAATTGGATTTAAAAAGTTGAAGTGAAGGTGAGACGATCTTAAAGGGATCGTCTTGGAATCTGAGAGATAAGACGATCTTGAGGAGATCATCTTAGTTTCAAGAGCTGAGACGATCTTGGTGAAGATCGTCTCAGAAATTTTTGTGTGAAAAAATTTCTAAGTATAGAAATTTAAAAAATTTTGGGCAGAGTTTCGTTTAGATTTGGAAGAAAGATTTTTGAGCAAAACCAATCAATGATGATAGGTGAAATGGTGAAGAACAGTGAAGATCGTTTTGAATAAAATTCGAAAAGTAAATCAATGATATCTCCTTCGTTTCTCAACGAAATTTCACAAATGATATACCGATGAAATCGTAATCGAAAGAAGCTTCGAACGGTATACAAATTACGAGATATGATCAACTGTATCAAAATCCTACTGTTCGTAACAGAAACGGTTTTTGGAAAGAAAAATTTGAAAATTGGATGATTATTGCACGAAATCAAGCTCTGGATCTGCCAACGTATAGTTGTTGTGCTCTGATACCAAATGATAAGTAGAAATTTGAGCTCAATTTGTGCAAAAATGGTGTTAGTGTGTGAAAAGGTGTTTGTGTGTGTACGTAGGTTGAGGATGAAGATTGAGAGAGAATTGGAGTGGAATGATTGGAATTAATTAAGAAAATGGTGAAAGGCTTACAATTAATGTGTGGAAGGGGGCTATTTATATCATCAATCTAAGTTTCACTAATGCCCCTTCCACCTCTAAAATACTTACATTTTAACACCATTTTTTATCTCTAACACAAATTAAAATCAAAAACCTCTGCAAACACTAGAGATCACAAAACGACAAAATAGTCGATTTGTAGTCGTTTTCTTCGTCTAGCAACCCTCAAATACCGAGCACACTGAAAATCTCCATTTTCTTCTTCAATTCTGAGAATTAAAACTCCAAATTTGTACCAAATTGTTCAGAAAACAAGTGCGAACAAATCCTCAAACAAATTAGTATCTAAAATAAACTAGAATTCAAACCCACTGATCTATGTTTTTGCCGAGCTTAGATGAAATCGACCTTTCTGATGGAATTGAACTCTAATTTTGATACAGAATTATTATAATCAAAATCCTAGATGATCGGTGAACAAACTTTGAAGAAAAACACACAGAATTATGCTGGAATCAATTGCACAGTTATCTCGGCAAATGTATATTTGTATGAACAACTCAAAAACATCAAAAATTATGAACAAATTCAGCTTCAATTTTGATTTTGGATCGTTCAGATTGACTGATTTTACTCTGATACCAACTGTAATGTATGTAATTGAGCTTAACTACGTGTTTTAGTGTGTGTTAATGGAGTTCGTGTGTGTGTAAGTGTGTGTAATATGCCGAGAGAGAAAAAGTGTGTGTTGAAAGATTGGATTGCATGAAAATGTGTTAAGGTTAGAATTCAAGCTATGGAGAGGGCTTTATGTAACAACCCTACTTTTTTTAAATATTATATACATGCTGGTTAGGTTGTCTATGATACCGCAAGCCATAGTTATACTTAAAGCTAGTAGATAATGCCCCTAAATCAGCAATCTAAAGCTATTGTTAGTGTTAAGTTCAATTTAATAAAATGTCATTGAACAAAAATTTAATTAATATTTAATCAAATTATAAATAATAATACAAGTCTCACAAATTGAGATAACAATCAAAAAATTCTTATAAATGTCCAACAGTTTAATCATCAAGCCAACAAAATAATATTTGGTCATGAAAATGCCATGAACATCATAAAAATATTTCTAACTCCTAAAGTACATGAAAGTGTTTAAATAATGATAAGTATATGTTTATATGTCTAATATAAATACAAGAATACAACCAATGAGTCATGTAACAAATTAAAAACACAAGAATATACACACACATATATATATACATACATGACATACATATATACATACTACACAAATTGTTTAAAAATCACAAATAACTAGTAAATGATAAGCATGCATGCATTATATACATATAACCTACACATATACACATTATACACCTACAGCTAATACCCATTTTAAAATTTAAACAAAAATTACCCTCTAAATCCCAACCCCAAAACCACCCCCCATGTTCTGTAATAACACGATTTCTGCTCTGTATTTGATCTCAACAATGGCGGATGTAAGTGTGTGTGTTCTTGGTGTGTTTAGTGTGTGTATTGAGAGAGAGTATGTGTGTGTGTGTTTTTGGACGGACTTAGGTGTGTGTATTAAGAGGGTTGTTATTAAAATAGTTATATATACATGTATATATATGATGCCTAAGGAATTAGGAGTATTTATACTATAAGTCCTTACACATGCTAAACTTTATATTTAGCTCCTCATCCTTAGTTATCATATATCTATGATTTAACAACAAGTAAGTCCACAATCTTAATTACAATTTATCACTATTTTTGGATTTCTAAAATTCTCCCCCTTAGTGATATATTGTAATGGATGAAGTACGTGTTATTTTGTCTTGTAGGAATGAAGTAGATGAGCCCGGTGGTGAAGACAATTGGTATGATGAAACAAGACTTCAAAGCTTTCTCATTGTTTTTGGAGAGCTTGAATCAATCTTAGTCTTGGACTTCTTGAAGTTAAAACATAAGGTAATTCTCAATGTTCTTTAATTGAACAGAGAAAAAAAAATGTGTCTTGAATCTTTGAAAATTGTTGAATCAAGAATCAGAGTTGTCTTTTGAAATGCCGAAGATATAAACTTGGCGTTGGCTCTTCAATCTTCGATTCTTGAGTGAAAATTATTTTCTTGGAATAAAGTATCAAAAACTTGTACTCTCCCCCTTGATGTATGCATAGGAACATTCTTGAACAAGTGTAACTGAACAACTTGAAGATCTTGAATGAAATCTGTTGATGATGACTCTTTTGAAGCTTTACTTCTTGGTTGTGAATCTTCCAATCAATTTTCAACTTTCCGTATCTTTGATCTTTGTTACATTTAACTTGAACACTTTGGAGAGTAAATATTTGAATGAAATTTGGATAAAACTCTTATAAAGTGATCATGCTCCCCCTCAATTCATGAGTATAAACATTTTGGAGCATCTTTGAACATTTGTTCCATCTTGAGATAATATCCTCACATCATTGGTCTCATTCTTATCTTTGTAATCATCTTGATTTTCTTTTTCAAGTCAAGAACTCAGTCGACTAAAATCCAGTGAAAATCTGAGCTTAATTGACTGAAATTTCATTAATTGCAAGTTTTTCCATTAATCTCCTACCTCCTTAACTCTAAATATTCTCTCTTATCTTCATCCCTCCATACACTCACTCACTCCATGTTTGCACAAGTCAAGTTTAAAATTTTTTTCTCAATCAATCATAATCGTTTTCTTCCCCTCATAATGACAAAGCTGGGAACCAATGTCATTATGCAAACATTGATTGATTAAATACTAAGAGAAATATCACAAGTTAAAATGAGACTTGCATGAAGAGATATCAAGCATCAACTCATCAACCCAAACCTTTAGCCCAACCCAAAGAATCCGAAGGGTAACTAAAATGTAAGGTTGAAGTTGTTGGTACAAATGTTATAGAGTGGTGTTGGTGGTTTTTGTGTTTGTGAGAAGAGAAATGGAAGAACCGGATAAGAATGACCCGTTAACATGTTCAAAAATCAAAAGGATTAATGAAATGACCGATAGAAATGTATAACATTTTTCGGATTTCCTATGTATCTTTGAGACATGCACAAAGCAATGTTCTAACATAGTTCAGTCTGCGGCTTTTCAACCACGAGATTGATAAAGAATATAAATCATGGTTAGTACAACCGAAGCGTTCCATAACCACAATCTATTATCCTTAAAGACTTTTAGGTAAAATCCGAGGTCACTATTAGACTTCTCGTTCACTCGATAATCACATAAATGTAATTATGAGACCTACGTTCAATGTTGGAAACGATGTTAGCATTGGTAGGATTTCCATTTGATCATTGTTGAATATCAATTAAGATATCACTACAAATGTTCCGGCTATATCTCATAGATAAGCAATAATATCACAACGATATGACTCGAATGTGTCTTAAGAAAATGAAAATGATCAAATGAATGATCAAGCACGATAGCTCTACACACAATGTGATCAAATGAAGTTGGGGAGTGGAGCAGAATGTCTCCCTTTTTCAATATCAACATCTTCCAAATGAAGAGTCAATAGAAAAGTGAAAATCTCCGTGAGAAATGAAACAAGTATTTGTTAAGAAACACTTGAGTGGTTAGGTAAAGATGTGCATCGCTTCACTGGGTCCATGAAGTCTTTATCAAGATATCAACAAATGACATCCGATAGAAATGTGTTTTACCCGGCGATTTGAGAAAATTTAGGGAAGGGTATCATTTCTTTTAACCCTTTTCTCACAACATATCACCTTAACTTCTCACTTTTCGACTTTACTTCTTCCAACCTATTTGCGCGAAACCATCATCACTCAAAATACCCTTACAATCTAATGAAAGAATAGAATACTTCGGGGGTAGAACTCATCGGCGATGATGAAGTTCATGGAGTGAACGAATCGCTCATGTGCAAACTAATCACCGAACTTCAATTGATGAAAAGTCATTTTGAAAAACATCAAATGTGCATATGAAAATATTTAAAACACATTTGAAGTTTTGAAATTTTTGAAATCACAAACTTCCCCTTAATCTATGCAAAGGTATATCAAAATGTTTTTCATAGAAAGGTAGAGCAAAAATTGGTTTTTGTGAGATCAAAAAAAACTTTGTTATAATATATACAGATAAATTTGAGAGTCTAACGTGAACAAGATCTTAAGAAACACAAAGTTTTGCTTCAACAACAATGTTCATAGTAAGACTACTAGGGAGTACACAAAGGCATTCGATCCTTTGCATCTTACATCAACAAGTTGGATGCAAAATAAAACATTTAAGCACATTTAACTCAATCAATTGTTCAAGATGAGACAACTAGGGAGTACACAAAGACGTTCAATCCTTCGTTTCTCATATCAACAATTGAGAGTTTTTGGAAAGAAAAAAAATTTGTTTAACAATGGAAAGTAACAAAATCTTTTGTCGGGAAAAATAATTTTTGCCCAGGGTATTCAAAAAAAAATCATGAAAGTTTCTTTTCAAATAAAAAAAAATGATGCATGGGTTATACACAGAATATGTATAAGTCACTATGATATAAATAAATCAATGAAGCACGGGTTACATACATAGTATATGTAAACCACTTTAAAAAGAAGAAAGAAAAAAAATAAAGAAAATCTTTTTGTTATTTTTCAAAATTTTATATTTTTGTATTTGATTTTTGTCTTTTCAAATTTTGTATTTTCTTTTTCAAGAATGTATCAAGAACCAAATAAGTTAAGGTTCAAGATTTAACATGCCAAGCTTGGAGATAAGAAAGTTAAACCTCTTTTCGTCTAATGGTTTGGTGAACAAATCTGCAAGCTGATAGTCAGTTCCCACAAAGTAGAGCTTGATGTCACCTTTCTCAATATGATCTTTGAGAAAATGGTATCTCACATCAATATGCTTTGATCGAGAGTGGTTTACTGAGTTGACTGCAATAGCAATGGCACTTTGAGAGTCACAATAGATAGGGATATGATCATATTTCAGACTATAATCAGTTAGTTACGTCTTCATCCATAACACTTGGGCACAACAACTAGCCGCAACCACATATTCAGCTTCAGCTATTGATAGTGACACACAATTCTGTTTCTTGGAAGACCAACTCACAATTTTATCACCTAAAAATTGTAAAGTACCAGAAGTGCTTTTGCAATCAAGCTTACAACCTGCATGATCTGCATCTGAATAGGTAGTTAGATTGAATCCAGTATCCCTTGGATACTAGAGACCTAAATTGGGTGTACCCTTCAGATAACGAAATATTCATTTCACAGCTAGAAAATGTAAATCAGTTGGGGCAGCTTGGTACCTAGCACACATACATGTTGCAAACATAATATCAGGGCGAAATGCTGTAAGATACAACAACGAACCAATCATACTTCTATATCTCTTTTGGTCAAATGGTTTCCCATTTTTATCAGCATTAATATTTGTTCGAGCAGCCATTGGGGTAGAAATTGACGAACATGTAGTCATATCAAACTTTTTCAACATATCATTAATGTATTTACCTTGTGATATAAAAATACCATTTGGTAATTGTTTGATTTGAAGACCCAGAAAGTAGTTCATTTCCCCAATCATGCTCATTTCAAAATGATTAACCATTAGAGATGAAAAGTTTCGGCAAAATGTTTGTCTGGTTGACCCAAAGATAATGTCATCAACATATATTTGGACAAGAAGAACATGTTTACCTTGTTTACGAATGAACAGGGTAGGGTCAATTGTGCCTTTGGTAAAGCCACCTCTAATCAAGAAAGTAGATAAGGAATCATACCATGCTCGGGGTGCTTGCTTAAGACCGTAGACAGCCTTGTCTAACCTGTAGACATGGTTTGGCTTTCTAGAATCAACAAAACCTTCTGGTTGTTCAACGTAAACTTCTTCTTTGAGTTCACTATTCAAGAAAGTTGTCTTCACATCCATTTGAAACATAGTGAAGTTTCTGAATGCGGCATAAGCTAAGAAAATCCAAATGGCTTCCATTCTTGCAACTGGAGCAAAAGTTTCGTCGAAGTCAACACCAGGTTATTGGCAATAATTCTTTGCAACAAGTCGAGCTTTGTTCCTTACTACTACTCCATTCTCATCCTTCTTGTTCTTGAAAATCCACTTTGTGCCAATAGGTTAATCTTTTCTTTCATAGCTTTAACACATTCTGGATCTCGAAGTGCAACAAGACACTCATTCACTGAAGTACGAGTAGTTACTCCGGCTTGTGGATCTCCAATAATTTGATCTGTAGGATGATCTTTTCGCATACGTGACCATTTGCGATCATGAGGAAGAGGACCTTGTTGATTGACATCAACATTATCGTTATTAAAACTAGAGTTTTGCTGAGAGATGGAATCATAGCTTGGTAGAACAGCTTCCTCGTAGGATGGATGATTGAAATCAAGAGGCACATATACATTTTGAGTGTTCATCGGATTGGTAGCCTGGGTATATTGGGTAGGTTGTTCATGATGGTTGTCAGGAACTGGATCATGGTTTGGAATTGGTTCAATGATGACTTGAGGTTCTTCATCATGAATCGGTTTAGAATTGTAGAATTCGTCAAAAAGAATATCCAACTCATCACTTGTTGGAGCTGGAAACTTCTTGAATTTAGATGTCTTAGGTCCAGTTTTTACTGGACTAGCTCCAGACTTGAAGACTGGAGTAATCCTGAAGATTTGTCCAGAAATTATGGAAGTCCAGTAAGCGTCTACTTGTACAGGAAATCTGGAGTCCTCCAGATTTGCTTATTGAACTTCACTCCAGTCCAGATCTACTCCACTGAAGAACATTCTCACTGAAGACAAAGTCTGAAGTTTGAAGAAGAAGACTGACATATGGCGGAGCCCACTGGCAGACTTACCAGATCAACAACTGGAGTCCTTGTCAGTGTTCTAGACCCTACAAGTCTGAACACTGATTACGAGGAATTGACTTTATGCCTTTACACGCTTTTACCCGGATATCTCTTTCGTCCATTATAAAGGTTTTACACGCGTGTAAAGGTGGTTGGCTAAAAGGTGACAAGTCACTATCAAAGTGACTTTATCCTTGTACTTTTAGTATTGCGTTTAAAGAAAATACCAAAGTTCCTTAAATGCTTCCAACCACATTTGTACGGCAAAATAATCACTGTAGAGATTATTTTGCCTATAAATACAAAGTAATTTTCCTCTTTCAAATTACTTTTGCAATTTGGTGAACTTGTCTAAATACTCTCGATCCAAACAATTATACTTCACAACTTTAAGTATTTCGATCAAGGAGATTATTTAGCAAGTATAGATCACTTGTAATTCATAAGGTTGTTTAGATATTTACTTTGGTATTATCTAGGTTCCGCAACAACCTTGTATTTTGTTTATACATCAATAAATAAAATACACATTGAAAATTACTTTTGTGTTCCACCTCATTTAACTTGTTTATTTATTGCTTAAGTCTTGTATTTACTTATTTATATTCATGCATTTATATTTACGTAAATACTAGTCCTTATCTAGTGCATACTTGACTTGTTGTATTTTACACTCGTGGTTAAAATCATCAGTGAGGGACTTCACAATTGGTATCATAGTGGGTCGCTAAAACAATTGCTAGATCTGCTATTAACTGATGCCAATTGGATCTGACACTAATGAAACTAATGCTAATATTGACCCTCCTGTTTCACCTCATAATGTTAACATTAATCCACCACCTCCTCCTCTTCTTGTTTCTCCACATGTGCATGTGCATTATTCTAATACTCCTTGTCCCAAATTCAGTGGGATTGATGAGGAATTTAGTACGTGGAAAGCAAGAGTTTTACTTCATGTTACTAGTATTGATAGGAATATGTTAAAAACTTTAAATGAAGGACCTTATATTCCCAGAAATCCTATTAATCCAATTCTTGATCCTAGTGGTTCAAGGACTTGGAGGGAAAAGAGAAAGGAACATTGGTCTGAAGAGGAGAGGAGACTTGTATCTCACGATACACTTCTCAGAAACATGATGCTCGGGGCTGTTCCAGAAACTCTTATTCCCACACTAATTTTTTATCCCAATGCGAAAGTTTTATGGGATGAATTAGTTAACCAGTATGAAGGAGGTGATGACACTGTTAGCACCAGAAAAGTATCTTTAAATAAGAAGTATGAGTCATTTTTTGCTTTGCCCAATGAATCATTAACTGGTACTTATACTAGATTCATGTCAATTGTAAACCAGTTGAGGGCTCTTGGTGTCAATAAAGACAAGGATATACTTCTGGAAAAGTTTTGTGACATTCTTCCCACTAAATGGTCTCATATGATTTTGGTTTTAAGACAAGGAAAAACACTTCACACACATACACTTTCAACTCTGTATGGTGCTTTTAGATTTACTAAAGAAAACCAAGCTCAAAGAATTGAGGCTGAAAAAGATGCTTTAAACCATGCTTCAGAGCATGCTACTGTGACCAGTCATTCTGGACCACCATGTGCAGCCTTATTATCTTCAGAGAGTGTATTCTCAATGAAGAAGATGATGTTTGATCTTATGGAGTCTGGAGTTATTAATAACATATCTCCAGATCTTATGGAGTCTGGAGTTATTAATAACATATCTCCAGATTGTGAGGAAGATTACAGTGATGATCTGATGGCCATGATTGCTAAAACTTTTAATTGTTTCAAAGCAAGAGCCAATAGACCCACTAGACACAATGCACCCACTTCTTCCACTGATAAGACCAATTTGACATGCTTTAAGTGTGGCAGAAAAGGTCATCTCACAATCTGGTCCACCAACTTCTTATAATAAGCCTGAAGATATTTATAAGCATAAATACAAAAAGCTTAAGGCTCAGATTGCACTTATGGCACAACAAATGGAAAATAACAATAATAATAAGTGCATGGTTGCTGAAGAAGAATGGATTCCCTCTGATGACTCATCAGTCGATGAAGAGGAGGAAAGAGATTGTTGTTATATGGCTCTGGCTAATGAAGAGCATCTTGTGAAGGATGATGTCACATCTGGCAGATGGGTAGACATTGTGATTAAAAAGGTTAGTGATTATGATAAAGAAATCGATCCAGAATTGAAACTAGATATTGCTGAAGCTCTAAGTTCAGATTTAAATTTTGTGGAAACTGTCAGATTTGATAGCTTAAATGGTATTGAAACTGATTCCTCAGAAAACTTTGTTTTAAATCTAAACTAAAAGAACTTCAATATATTGAACTGGCATTTCAAGCCCAGGTGTTGGTAACTGAACAACTTTGTCAAGAAAAAGAGGAATTAGAAAGAGTTTTAGAAAGTGAAAAACAAGTCATAAAATCTTGGCTTGAAACCAAAAAACCCTATGATGCAGCAGTGAATCAATATCCATCACAAAAACGTGCATTTCAAGATGGAAACATTCATGCTGCTGCCTTAATTCCTGTACTTGATAAATTGCCAGAGAAGGCCCGACCAGAAACAATTTATGATGAACCAACCACACCCAAAGCATGTATAATTCCAGCTGATATCCAAGTGGTTAATACTGGAGTACCCCAGATGACTGCTCCAGTGAAAAAGAGAGTCAAAAGTTCTTTGCCACAGACTGCTTCCAAAAATCCCCAGATTGAAAGGAAAATTCCCAGTCCTCCTTCTAAGCCAAAAATCCAGTCATCTGGAAAGGCTAAGGAGTCATCTGAAAGTGAAATTTTGTTAAGATTGGAAAGCCAGTTTCAACTACTGGCTCGTCAAGTTCAAAGTTGTAATGCAAGACTGAACAACTTTGAAGGTACTTCATCTAACACAAAACAAATTTCAAAACCATTTTCCAAGAAAAATAAAAATGTATCTTCCAAAGAGAAAAAGAAAAAGGTTTCTGAACTATCTGTTCCAATAATTTTTGATAAACCCAATGTTGAAAAACGTGAACTCGACCAGATACCATCAGGGGTCCACAAGGCTGGATCTAGAGAACCCATCAGTCGATGGGTTCCCAAATCTAACTAACTAATCTGGTGGGTGTGCAGGGCGATCGAAAGAAGTATATTTGGTATCTTGACAGTGCTGCTGGCAGGACTATGACCGGATGTAAGACCCTGCTGGAGGAGTTCCCCATTTCTGATGGACCCTCCATTACTTTTGGGAATGATGGTTGTGGAAAGACTGAAGGGTATGATGTTTTGAATAATGGACAAGTCAAGTTCAGACAGGTGGCTTATGTTAATGGTTTGAAATATAACCTAATAAATGTGAGCCAACTGTGTGATGATGGCTATCAGGTGTTGTTTAATGTCTCTCAAGGCATTGTATTTAACAAGGATTGGAAGGTAGTATTGATTGCTCTCGGAAAAGAGAATGTGTATGTAATGAATATGGAAAGCTCACCTTCAGAGCAATGTTTCTATACAAAGGTTGATGAAGACACAAACTGGTTATGGCATAAAAGATTATCCCATTTAAATTTCAAAAATATTAACAAGTTTTCCAGAAAACAACTTGCAAATGGAATACCTTCAGTTTCCTTCATTAAGGAAAGGCCATGTCCAGGATGTGAAAAGGGAAAGCAGAAGCAAGCCAGTTTTAAGAAGACCATGCAGAATTTTAGCATAACTGAACCTCTTCATATGGTTCATACGGACCTCTTTGGTCCAGTGAACGTTTAGACACTTGCTGGTAAAAGATATACCCTGGTAATTGTTGATGAATATACCAGATACTCCTGGTAATTGCTGCTGAAATCATTAGTCAGATGAAACAAATTGAACTCAAACACAAGCATAAAGTGTGTCAGCTAAGAAGTGATAATGGAACAGAATTCCAGAATGCAACTCTGGAGAAATTTTGTGCTGACACTGGCATCTCTCAGAATTCCTCATCAGCTCGTACGCCAGAAGAAAATGGTGTTGTAGAAAGGAAGAATCGTACACTGATAGAAGCTGCCAGGAGTATGCTTGCTGAATCTGGTCTCCCAACCAGTTATTGGGCTGAGGCAATTGCAACTGCTTGCCACACCCAGAACCGATCAGTTTATGTTAAAAGACACAAGAAGACTGCATATGAAATGCTCAGAAAAAGGAAGCCAAATATTGGCTATTTCCATGTTTTTGGATGTCCAGTTTACATCCTGAACGATTCATGTCAGTTAGGCAAATTCGATGCCAAAGTTGATGAGGGATTTTTCTTGGGCTATTCAGAAATTCAAAAAGCCTTCAGAGTCTACAACAAAAGACTGAAGAAAGTTCATGAGTCAATTCATGTCACATTCGATGAATCCAATGAAGCAATCAATAAGAACCCAATTCTTGATTTAACCCCAGTAATTCCAATTGTCTTCGATAAATCTGATCCTATCAACTACAATAAAGATTTATCTGAAGAAGTTTCCAGTCATCCTGATCTGGACCCTGTTCAAAAGGTTGTACCACCCAGTAGTACCTTGTTCTATCCTTCAGTAAGCTTCAAACTACCCTCTGAAGTTACCATTGGATCAGATATTCGTACTACTCCCCCAGTAGCAGTTTCAGTTGAATCTATACCAGTTCTCCAGAACTCTGAATCTCTCCAGGATACTGATCCAGTACTCCAGGAAATGCCACAAAATGATGAATTTTATGATGCAAATCGTAATCTTACAGATTCAGATGAAGATGTGGAAATTGTCTGGCAAGACCCTCTACCTGATGCAACTCCAGAGGGAAATCAATCGAATCCGTGCACTGATGTTATTGTTGATAATCTTGGTCATTACTCTAAGTGCACAAGAGCTCATCCAATTGATCAGATAATTGGTAATCCCACTAGAGGGGTTCAGACCAGAAGTGCCTCCAGTGATCAATGCTTATATGTCAGCTTCTTATCACTGATAGAACCGAAGAAGATTGACGAGGCAATGGAAGATCCAAACTGGGTTATCGCTATGCAAGAAGAACTTAACCAGTTTGAGAGAAACAAGGTATGGAATCTGGTGCCCTTTCCTGTTGGAAAGAAAGAACCTATTGGCACTAGATGGGTTTTCAGAAACAAGGTTGATGAAGATGGGCATGTGATCAGAAACAAAGCCAGATTGGTTGCCCACGGGTATGTTCAATCTGGAGAAGATTTTGATGAATCATTTGCTCCAGTAGCTAGACTCGAAGCTATCAGAATGTTTTTAGCATTTGCTGCTCATCACAAGTTCAGAGTCTACCAGATGGATGTAAAAAGTGCATTTTTGAATGGAACACTTGAAGAAGAAGTGTATGTCAAGCAACCACCAGGCTTTTTAAATGAAATACATCCTCACTGGGTGTATCGTCTGGACAAAGCACTTTATGGTCTCAGACAAGCCCCAAGAGCCTGGTATGACTCTCTGACTAAACACTCACTGGCACATGGTTTTAAGAGAGGTGCAATTGACAATACCTTATTCATTCTTCGAGAAAAATGTAATCTTCTACTGGTACAAATTTATGTTGATGATATTATTTTTGGTTCTACTGATGAAAATATGTGCCAGAAATTTTCAAAAATAATGTCAAAAGAATACGAAATGAGTTTAATGGGTGAATTAACATATTTCTTAGGTTTTCAGATTAAACAAACCAGTGATGGTATTTTTATTAATCAAGAGAAATATGTTAGAGATATATTAAAGAAATTTGATATGAATTCTTCCCAAACTAAATCAACTCCAATTTCTGCACCACTAAACTTAAATTCAGATCCTGATGGTAAGCCAGTGAACATCACTACCCATAGAGGAATGATTGGTTCACTAATGTATTTGACTGCCAGTAGGCCAGATATAATGTTTGCAACATGTTTATGTGCCAGATATCAGGCTAACCCAAAAGAATCTCATATGCTTGCTGTAAAGCGCATACTGAAGTACCTTAAAGGTGTCCCAAGTTTGGGCCTTTGGTATCCCAAAGGTTCAGGCTTAGATTTAATGGGTTATTCAGATTCAGATCATGCAGGTTGTAAGATAGACAGGAAATCCACCACTAGTGGATATCATTTCCTTGGTGGCAAATTGGTAAGCCGGACCAGTAAGAAGCAAACTTCAGTTTCACTCTCTACTGTTGAAACTGAATATGTATCTGCAGCCAGTTGTTGTGCTCAGATACTCTGGACGAAGAACCAGTTGCTTGATTATGGTCTTAAGTATACAAAATCTCCTATTTTCTGTGATAATACTAGTGCCATCGTTATCTCAAACAATCCAGTCATGCACTCCAAAACTAAGCACATCGATCTCAGGTATCATTTTATTCGTGATCATGTTATGAAAGGTGATGTAGATATTCATTTCATCCCTGCCGACAAACAACTCGCTGACATTTTTACTAAACCTCTGGATGAGAAAACTTTTCCTTATCTTGTTGGTGAGTTGGAAATGTTGAACCCATAAATCTGGAACCTTTGTTATAAACACCTTTGTGACACTGACAGGGTTCTTTGAATCCAGATTTATAAATTTATATATCAGTAAAGCTATCGAACGCCTTTGTGATACTATCTTTGCATGGATAGATTTATAGATCACCATTCCAGGGGGAAAGACTCAGACCACATTTTTTTTTATCTAAGTTTCAGGGGGAATTTATTAATTTATGTTAGAAATTCAAAATAGTGCTTAGTTGTATTTCTTTCCATTGTTAATTTGTATGTTTAATATAAGGCTGAGGGGGAGCTTATGTATTTTACTTAGAGTATAAATACCCCTCAAGCCTTTACCATTTGTAACCTTTTGTCACATTTTCCTAATAACAATTTCCAAGTTTTACACACACACAGATCGTCTCTCTCATTACACACACTAATACACACACATCCACCATTGTTATACACCTTACTTCCGCACCCGAACACGAACGATTTCTGGTATATTACATGTGGTATCAGAGCCAAACAACAATCTGTTGATGATCCAGAACAAATTCAATACAGATTCGTTGAATTTTTGTTCAAATTCTTCTTCGTGTTCAAAGCAAAACTTTTTGCCTCCATTTCTGTTCTTCAACAATTTACCTTCAATTATTATTCAATTTTCCAGTTTTTGTTCACAAATACATTCCAAATCATATTTCAAAACATCCTGTTAAGTTTCAGAATCAAATTCAAAGTTTTGATTAAAAATCAAAATTTTAGAAAATTTGATCAAAAATTGATTATCACAATTAAGTTGATTTGAGATATGGAATTGTTTCTAGGGTTGTGCGCGATCATTTTCTAAGCATTTTGGTGTTTGGATCAAATCCTAATTCTCAAAACTGAGTGAGAATTGACCGATTTTGTATCAAAAACCGACTATTCTGTCTGTTCTATTTGTTTTTGCAGGTATACAAAACGATTTCTTTTGGAGGAACTAAAACGATCTCTTTTAAATCGTTCTAGTTTTTGGCCATTTTGAAGTAAAAACGATCTAATTTAGATCGTTCTAGCTTTTGCGATTCAGTGTGAATTGTGTGGTGTGTGGATCGTGATTCTGAAGTTGTTGTGATTGGGAATCACACACTTCCTTAGGTAACTGATCTCCTTGAGATTGGTTTTGCTCAAAAACTTCCAAATCATTGTGTTACTCTGCCCAAATTTTCAAAGTTTTCATACTTAGAAAATTTTTCACCCAAAATTGTTAAAACGATCTAAATTTAGATCGTTCTAACTTTTCTTTACAATTCTTCAAAACGATTTCTTTTAGAACGTTCCATTTTTTTCTTTTTCTTTCTTCTTTCTTCTCCATCACTTAGAAAAATTTTTTTAGATTCTAAAACGATCTAATTTAGATCGTTCTAGTTTCATTTTTTTTCAAATACTTGGAAATTTTTTCAAAAATCTAAAACGATCTAAATTTCTAGTTTCATTTTCTAAATCAAGTTTTTTGAAGTTGTAATTCAATCATTTCAAATGACAACAATCAACATCAATTCAGACATTTCATTTAGAGAGGTACAAGTTTTTACTCAAACTGACTACTTGTCTCTTCAAACAACTGTTGATACTTTGACAAAGCAAAATCTTACTTTGAAAACAAATTTGAACATAACTAAACAAGAGTTTGATAAACTTAACGAAGATTTTTCTCAACTCTCAATAGCTCATGACGCTCTCAAAGTTAACTATGACTCTTTGAAAGAAATGCATTTGTCAACTAATAGTTCTCAAGTTGTTTCACCCAATGCACATTTAACCAATAAATGTCAAGACCTTGAAAAGACTGTCCATTCACTCAAGCAAACCATTGAGACCTTACAGCTTGAGAAAACCAATGAATGGATAAGAGCAAATGCAAGACAAGCAGATGTTGAGTTTCTCACAAACAAAATGAAAGATATGAGACCAAATTGTGAAAAACATGAAAGACAGATTTCTGACTTAAACAGTTCTTGTTTTCTCAAAGGAGTTGAAATTCAAACTCTTCAAAAACAAGTTGAGGATTTGAAAGAAAATATTTTGTTCTACCAAGAGAAAATCTACAAAATAGAACAAAATCCTTTTCTAGACTTCACTGCTTATTACAATAGATCAAAGATTGATAAATCAGAACTTCTTTTTGGTTTAGGTTGTGAGAATCCAGCACATTTAGAGAAAATTCAAAAAGAAGATCTTGGTGCTTTGTATGATGAAAAATTTCTTCGCCTTGGCATGATTCAAGTATTCATCAGACCATCTGAGGATGACTTTGAGTCAGATGATGTTGAAAGACCAAAACCAATTCAAATAAACATTGATTATGTTGCTATTAATGGTACTTACAAGAAAACTCATAACAGATCAATTTATGAGTTAGAAGAAATAGACAACATTTCAGTGAAAGAAAATGAGTCTCAATAAGTGTCTTCACAATCAATTTCTCATAGAGCTTATATTCCAACTACCATATTGGAAAAGGAGATTGAAAACCTAAAACAAAAAATTGAGTCTCAACAAAAGGTCATTGAACATCTGAAAACTCAAGATTATTCCCCAAAGGTAAGTGAGACCACCCCTACCCATATGATGATTAATCATAATTCTGATGATTGCTCCACTCCATCCAATTGGAGTGAGAATTATACAAAAGTACTGCAGGATGATAGCATCTCTTCTCAAGAAATTCAAGATATGTCCAAAACAATGTTATCTTCATTGTTCAAGATTGAAGAGAAAATTCAAGCTTTGAAGGCTAAACGTCTTGCTTCTGTAAAAAAGGTACTTTCTTTTGAAACTCCTATGATCACACCTAATGACCAAAGTAAAGTGACTTTAGATCATAAAATGGAGATTCCTGAAAATCTTAAAGCTAAAGCAAAAGCATTGATTGAAAGGATGACTACCAAAACTAGTTCTCAACCAAAAAGTCAATCAAAAATTGAAAAAGAAGTTAAACAACTTTCTTTCAAAAAGCCTAAAGTTGAACTAAAGAAGGAATCTAAATCTAAGATTACACCAACTTCATTTTACTCACCCAAAAGTCAGCTTGCACCAGCTGTCAAAGGTAAGAACACCATTAAGGCTCATGTTTCATCTATTTCTAGAACCTCTGCTCTTAAAACTATCTCTAAACATAGTTCAATATCCAAGATGTCAAAAACTAATCAAGTTTTCCTCACAAAAGAAACATCTAAGGGTATAACTAGTTATAGGGATCAGTATGGTTGGTTCACTGTCAAAACTAAAAAGAAACAGAATCCTAAATCTTCAAACAATACCATGACCAATTTTTCTAACCCAAAAGGACCCATTCAACAGTGGGTACCAAAAACAACTTAATTTTTTTTGTAGGTAATAAAGGTCTGTGTTACGTATTTCCACTTTGGAAGATATTCAACAAATGATCCTGGAATGAGTTTCTGTTCAAAGAAACCATCTCAAATAAGTGCTCATTACCAATACGCTAACTTGCCTCTGCATGTTTTGTAAAAATCCTCCATCTCTCTAATTTCATTCATTATCTGTCAAACATTCATGCTATGCTTACGTACAATATGTTTTATATCATGCAATGTTTGAGGGGGAGAGAAAGGATAATTCATGAATCGAGGGGGAGTTTGTGTATTTGCACTATTTGATTAGAAACTCATTGTTATTTTAAAAAAATTAAATAGAAAAATAGATAATTTAAAATTCATAAAAATATTTTTGTTTCTTTTGTTTTGTTTTGTTCTGTTTTGCTTTAAAATTCTATTATAAGAAAAAGCCCAAAAACAATCGAGCCCAATACCAATCTAATCCATACCCGACCCAGATAACCAAACCCGATCCAGTCAGCCTGACCCGACCCACTTTCTTATCTTTCTCTTTAAGGAGGGAAAGACAATCATTTTTTCTTCTCATCTAAATCACACTTACCCGTAAACTAACACTCTCACCCAAAAATCATCATAAAATTTTTTGTTGCTGATCATCAAAAGAAGTTAAGGGTTTTGTTTCAAATCGTTCTGTGATCATTTCTTTCCATAACATCATCAAATTTCAATCACGTCCACATGTACTATTTCGAATTGAATGTTGATTTCATTTCTTCGATGTTTCTTGAATTTCTCATTTCTGTTAGTGATTCTGTGTTGACTGTGTGAATTAGAAGCATGTTTAGGATATGTGTAAATGATTATTACATGTTTAAATGCTTTATTTGATGTTTTTGAAAATTCAAAAACCCTTCCCCCCTGTTCTTGTGAAAGTATGATCAGTGTGTGTTTTTAAAAGGGTTTAATGTGTTTCTGTTTAGATAATTTGTGTAATGATAATGTTAGTTTGCATTATTCAAATGTTATGTCATGCTGAAAGTGCAGTTTGATCCATTGAATGTGAACTTAGATGTATGTTTGGCTATCTGAAAAAGTGTTTGGCAAAGATATTTTATTTTAGAGTTGTTTGATTCTAAAACGATCTAAATTTAGATCGTTTTGATTTCTAAACGACTTGGAAGTAAAATAAGTTTACCATTCACCTTTCCTGTTCACTTTTTATGTTAATTCATTGTTAATCCCTTGAGACTGAGACCAAAACGATCTAATTTGGATCGTTCTTGGGTCTGATCGCTGTGTGGTTTGAAAGTGAGTTTGGAATTCAATTGATGGGTAACTGAATTCTTATGAATTCGGTTCGCTCAAATCTGATACTTTTAAGTGTAAGGAGAGATCATGAATTTGATTTCACTTTATATTTTTAAGTGTTAGAAAATCTTTAAAAAGGTGAAGTGAAGATTTTCTCAAAATTTTTCCAAAACGATCTAATTTAGATCGTTTCATTTTTCTTCACTTCAAAAGTTTTTTCTTAAAACTGACAAAACATAAAACGATCTCTTTTAGATCGTTTTACTTTTTTTCTTTCCCATACTTAACATTTTTTTTCTCTCTCTCATGAGAAACTTAAAACGATCTCTTTTAGATCGTTTTACTTCCTTTTTCCCATACTTAACCTGTTTCTCAAATAAAGGTTTTAAATGATCCAATTTTAGATCGTTTCATCTTCAGTTTTCCATACTTCATTATTTTTTTTAAAATCTTTTAAAACGATCTAAATTTAGATCGTTTCATTTCCTTTTAACTGAGTTTTACTCAGAACGATCTAATTTAGATCGTTCTAATTTTTTTTATACTTAGAAATTTTTTTCCTTTCAAAATTTTTATTTTACTGTTATTCTTGTGTGGTGTGACAAATTGCTTTGTATGATCATATAATTGTCATATATTTTGGAATACGAGGAATCGAACGCCTTTGTGTACTTCCTTATTATTCTCAAATATATCATACTTATATGATTATATCTTATTTTCAAAGTTCTATACATATCAAAGTATATAAGAGTACAAAGAATTGATCACCTTTGTGAACTTCTTTGTAAATTTATATATGGAAAATATGTGTTTAACTATTCTGTGTTTATTTTCTCATAACAAATGATTTATAAAGGATACACTGAGTTGATCGCCTTTGTGAACCTCCTTGTATCTTATATAAATTGTTTGTGTGAACCTTGTTATTTGCCATTCAAATATTATTTTTCTGTGTGTGTTAAAAGTTTTTATGTCTTAAAATCAGAAAAATATAAAAATAATGGATCATCAAGAAGAGGTTGGACATGATGAAGAGATTGCCATTAATGAATCAATTGAAGAAATTCTCACAGCCGGAAATTCCATCAATATGAGAAATAATAGATATTTGAATGATCCTTTCAATGCTCCCGGCTTTCCAATCATTTCAGCAATCTTCCACAATCATCCTCTTACTCATGCTCTCACAGTAGATGTTGATCTTGCTGAATCATATTTATTTGACATGTGGAGATCTATTATCTTTGTACAACCACATGATCCATCTTCATCAAGGACTAAAGCCAAAGTTAAATCTCTAGAACTTTGTAGACAAGGCCATTTTCAATTTGAACTTCATTCTGAAGAGAATACATATGCCTTTGAATTCAATTTAGATGATTTCAGAAGATATTTAAGGCTACCAGAAGCAAACTCAAATGGGAGAAATGATTATGATACATTTGAGTCAAATGAAGTAATGTTTGCTCCCTTGATATCACTTGGCTATGACGGTCCTTTGACAAAAACAACTGATTTCAAGCTGAAGAAGTTACCAAGAATTTGGTACTATGTGTTTTCTGTTCTCAGCAACTGTTTTCATCCATATACAAGAGGAATGGATAACATGACCCAGACAATGCTATACATATTTTATGGGTTTGTGTTCAATCAACACTACGACATTGCTCAACTTCTTTGGGATCAGCTGATAGTTGCAATAAATGGAAAAATATCTGCTCCCAAGAAGTATATTCCTTTCATAAGATTTCTCTCAGCAATTGTTCGCAGTATAATCAGGAACAAGAAGCATATTCCAAGACTTCTTGAAACAGGGAAAGTTGTTACTCATCCTTTCAAGTTTGTTAGAGACTCTGGTATTCCTAACTATTCTTATCTGATTCCATCATTCTTACTTGATATGGTTCCTGATTCTGATGATGCCAAGAAGGCATATCTGGACTAGATTAGAACAACTCTGGGACCGGAAAGCCTCCCGGTTCCTACCCAAGTTGTGCATAGGTTGCCAAGTGAGGGGTCTAAGAGGAAAAGAAAAGAGAGTGAGGGTGAATCCAGTTCAGGTAGGCCAAAGAGTAAGAAACAGAAAGGTGAAATGTTTGTGTTAAAGTTAAGTAAGAAAGTGCATCAACAGAAGAAGAAGAAGGGAAGTTCTTCAAAGAAAAAGCAGTTGAAAAGAAAAACACCAGCTGAACCTTCTTCTCCTACATCTTCTGAGAATACTATCTCTGAGTCTGGGACTCCAAGACCTATCCGATCACCACCTCCTAAAACTTCAAATATCAGAAGATCACCATCACCAAGAACACCATCACCACAAAGACATTCATCACCATTTCAATCAACACCACTTCAAGAAATCATCACCCCTGAACCCCCAGCAATGCCTCAATCACAATCAATTCCAACTCATATTCCTTCATCAACAATAACTACAACTGCTTCACTATGTCCTCCACCGACATACTTTCAAGGCCCCAGGAAGTCCATTCCTGTTAATATCAAAAAGAAAACATTTAAAAGATCTCGCTTTGAGTATGATCGTTTCGAACAAGCTGAACCAGAGGATGTAGTTGATTATGATATCGATTCATCTGATAATGATGCCAATCAGTTTGCTGATGATGTCATGGACATCCCGGAGGAACAAGGAGGAAATGAGGGAGGAGTCGAAAATGTTAGAGAGGATGAGAGGTCCGGGCTAGGTATAAGGCATAAAGAAAACGTTGGCCTTCCATTAGTCCAAACCACATATACTCGCCGGGTTCGACCTAGGGTAGAAGACAAGAGCTCCCAACTCTTGCAAGGTCAAACCTCCTCTAGCCATTCGGAAGTCTCTCTACAGACTGACGTCTCATTTCTACATGGGCAAAATCCACGTAATCTATCCCAGTCTCCTTTAGAGAAAGAGACATCTACCCCTCTCTTGCCTATCGTTTCTGCACGTTTGTCTAGAACCCCTAGGACACTTACACTGATTGTTGTACCATTTGCACATCTAGGTGATGCTGCCGGAACAAACATAGAGAGCTCAGCTTTAGTGCCCTCTCAAGGATTGTTTGGAAGTCCTTCCATTGCTAACATTATGCCAGCTTTGAACGAAGGCACCCGTGTAGCTGAATTGGCTCAGCGACAGTTTGAACTGTCTCGGGCTTGAGCAGTTGCTGCGGCTATTCGTGCTTTGGGTTTAACGGTTGATCTAAGTGACACCGGTGTTATGTTTGTCCACTTTCCAAAAGATTCTGGTTGTGAAGCCGAATCATCAACTGTTCTTCAAACTCTTGAACCAACAGAAAATCCTGTGATAGTTATGATGTCGTCAGGTTACTCAGTAGAACCACTTGGAACTACTGATGTGCTAGTTTCTGTTATTTCTGATACTCCGATTTCTGAATCTCCAGTTGTTGTAACACTATCTCCAATTGTTCGTTATCTTGTGACTCATTTGGTTGAAGGAATTGAACAAGGACAAGAAAGTGTATTACGTGCTTCAAGATATACTATTACTGGTAAATTTCCCATGGCTCAAACCAGTTCATCACCACGTAGATTGCTTACTGGTGGTACACTTAGAATTGGTTCATCTGTTGTTACTCCAGTCTCAACACCTACTACACCTCATATTTCAACTGTTACAGCTGTTATTCCTTTGTCTTTTCAACCAATCATATCAACATCACCGATTACTCAATCATCTCCAATTACATCACCAACACCCCCAGAAATTCCAGCTTCACCAACATCAATATCTACCACAACTATTCCAATTCAACAATCATTTCCTGATCCTGATTCTCCTGATTATTCTTCAAGTTCTTCATCTTCGTCAGACTCTGATATTAGTGATGCTTATCTGAATGACTATACTCCTAGTCGGCTTCATGAAAGTGGTATATCCACTGATACTCTCATTATGGCAGTACTTCGTCGATTAAGATCTGAAGAGCCTAATCTGAACCCACCAAAGAAAGCCATATGTCATTCAATTCTTTCATATCTCCATTTCTTGGATACTGACACTACTCATAAGGCTGAAACCGAAGCTCTTCAAAAGAGAATTACTGAGCTTGAACAACAATGTCGACCGGCCACTATCTTAAGGAGTCGGGATGATCAAAATCCTGATGATCAACCCGAGGGGGAGAATATTCAAGATATTCCTTCATCATCTCAAGCTCATCAAGTTCATAATTCTGATTCAGATGATCTGCCTCCTCTTGTTAAATATATCTCTCATTATTACTCAACAACATCAAGTTCTGATCAATCGAGTGATCCTGATCCGTTTCAACCAGGGAATAGGACTGATAATGATAGTGATTCTGATTCGGATGATTCTAATGATGCTCCACCAAGACCATCTATGTCTCAAGAACAGTTTGAGAAAGATATCTTTGAAGAGATTATCTATGATCTGAGAGATACAAATAATCTTGATACTCCAAGATAGCTTAGCATGGGAATTAGACATCCAAGAATTACTCGAGACAGAATTTGGCAAATAAATGAAGGGTATTTCTATGAGAATTATTCACAAATGCTAGATTTGAATACCAGGCCTGAAGAGTTAGTATGCAGGGCAAGATACATTGAAGAAAGAGCCTTCCCGATTTATTGCTCATCTGAGGAAAGACTCAACATGACCTTGAATAGGTTGAGAGCATTCTTTCTATTCAAACATCAAAATCAAAGGGATGCATACTTAGAGATGATGAATGTTGAAAGTTCAGTAAAAAGTGAAGAGTGGTACAATCAGTTCAAAAGTCCAATTACAAGTGTGTTAACATTGATTGCTCCTATCAAGTATCAGAACCAAAGACTTTTCCGATTTAGAGTTCGCAGAGCTGATGGTCACATTTATGTTGTTCATGAAGAATCTTTTCAATACTTGCCAATCTCTGACATCCTCTTTCTCTACAGCCAGTATGCTCATTTGATTACAAAGGCTCCAGATCAACTCATTGCTTATGAAGCTCTGAAGAGTCACATTCAGGCTTTAATCAGATATTATGAGTTTAATGATTTCCAAATTGGTCTAGAAAGGAGAACAAGAAGAATCAATCTCACAAGACCAAATCAGAGAGCAGGAGGATATGAATTGAATTCTTATCAGATTGGAGATCCAATAGAAGAATTGGATGGATTTGTTTTCATTAACAGCTTTAGAGGAAAAATCTTTATCCGTGCATCTGATTTTCCCAAGTATTCAGATGACACTTTGAAATATTGTTTATTCTTCCTCATAGCCATACATGATAATCCTGATCCTTGTGAAAATGAAAACATCCAAATACAGAGAGAAAGACACATAAGAAGGATCCAAGAGACCATTGATATGCGTCAAAGGATTAGAGATCTTATTGCTGCCAGAACAATTAGACCAAGAGAAGGAATTATTCATACTGATACAGGTTCATGGGTTCTTTGGAATCCAAGTCATGAACGAGGTCCTCATTTCATTCCTAAGAGGTATTGGAATGACTCTTGGAATAGTTACAAGAAAAGAGCTTTCTGGAATTCTATGAATGATAAGCCATCAACATCAAAAGCAGCTCAAGATTACAAGAAAAGAAAGAACAAGAAAAGACGAGCAGAGAAAAGAAGGAGGAGAAATAGGAGGAACCAATGAAAGACAACCAAGCACTAAGGGGGAGAATGTTAGAAATTCAAAATAGTGCTTAGTTGTATTTCTTTCCATTGTCAATTTGTATGTTTAATATAAGGTTGAGGGGGAGCTTATGTATTTTACTTAGAGTATAAATACCCCTCAAGACTTTACCATATGTAACCTTTTGTTACATTTTCCTAATAACAATTTCCAAGTTTTACACACACACAGATCGTCTCTCTCATTACACACACTAACACACACACATCCACCATTGTTATACACCTTACTTCCGCACCTAAACACGAACGATTTCTGGTATATTACAATTTATTTTCTCACTGGACAAATTTTTCTGAAAAATGTTTCTAGTACCTTGTAAATGTGTCCCTCTCATTTGTTTATATTAGTTGATGTGTGTGTTTGAGGATTACCAGAATGGTCAAATCTGCGTAGTTACTGGAATGTCCCTTCAGTATACCATTAATGCATATGCTACTGGACTAATCCACCAGTGAAACTGGAGTGACTAGTCATCCTCCAGATGCATTAAATTGAGTCTTGGTTCGTCAGTTATAACATTTTCAATACTTGGTCTTTGTGATGCCACGTAAGCAACATTTTCGTTAGTGGGAAACTATCTTTATCCTACGTGGCATAGATTGTTTTCTAATAAAATGATGGTTTGTTACCTTGGGAAGTTAAAAAGTTGAAATACGAGTTTTGTGGGCTATCAAATGTCACTGTTGATGGATGAATTTAATGCGGATCTCAAAAGCCGATGAAAAACTGTTTTGTATAAATTCAAAATAACCTTTTGAAATCCAATGGTTATCTTCTCTCTCTTCTATATATACCCCAATCCTATCACTTTTTACATTTACTTTGAAAATCTTAACTCCAAATTTCTTACGACTCCTTCATTTACTTCTTCCTTCAATTCCAATCATCAATCTCTTTCTTATTAACTGCAAATTCCTATCATCAATTCTTTCTTAAATCCTTCATTTTCTTCAAAACCCTAAAATTCTTTTCACTTTCAATTTAAATCTCAATTTCCAAATGGCTCCCAGACAAGCAAGCACAGAAAGAAACCTCTTAACAAATACATACAGTCCTTCTGAACGTGTTGAACAAGCTCCTGGCATTATAATTGATACTGATAAAATGAGAATCAATATGCATAATTGGATGGCAAAGTCGGCCGGAACTCATGACCCCCAATCTCTCATTGGCCGACTCAATGTATTCTTTCTCAGTTCTCCTCTTTATGGAGCCCTAACCATGAATCCTGGCAAAATGTATCATGGTTATCTCTGTGAGTTTTGGTTCACGGCTCACTTTTAGAATGGTGATGATACCACCATTCATTATACTCTGAAGAGAGGAAGCGTTCCTCTAACATTAACTGTTGATTCATTCAGAATGGCGCTTGGAATGAATTATTTGTCAGTGAATGAATTGCCACTCCATCTTCCAACTGGAGTGAATCATAGGCAGGTGTGTCGGGAGATGGGACACACAGATATTGTTGATGAGCATGGTGCTCTTAAGAGGAAAGGTACTATATATATGAGTAGGTTGTCTGACTCATGGAGATACTTCTTTACTCATATTGTCTCTTGTTTAGGAAGTGGGTCTGGAGGATTAGATCAAATTAATCAAACCCAAATGTTAATAGCTTATTGTTTATGGTATGGGTTAAGGGTTGATTTTGCCCAAATTCTGTTCAATGATTTGGCTGATAGACTAAGGGCACACAAGAGAAAGGCAAATGTCCCATTTATTAGGTTTTTGTCTATTATTTTCAAAAAAGAACTGGGTGATGATTATGAAAGCAGTTTGAGTAATTTTTCAATGGCTGAGTATATAAGTGATTTGAACCATTTGGTGTCAAATAATCTGGAGGTTGATATTCCTGAAGCTATGATGAATAATTTTAGAAGGGAAGTTGTTGAACATAATGATGAAGATATTGCTGATGAACAAAATGCTAAAATAGTTCCTCAAGAAAATCAAGAGGTTTCTAATCCGGAGTAGTCTTCCTCTCTATTCCATCAACCATCTCTTCTAGACCAAGAACTGGGCTCAGAAGACTTAGAAGAAGGGGAAATTTGGTCATTCCCAGTAATGCTGAAGTCAACCATCCAGATTCCTCCCAACAGGAAAGGGAGAGCTTGCAAGCAACCACTATGTCTGCTCCAAACATTGAAAGCCAAACTGGTGTCACTAGAGCCTCACCTCTAGTAATTCCAATTCCACACTCTACTGCTGGAGACATTATGAATCTGGATGGATCCTTGATTGTGGAACAGGTTGAGCCACAAGTGAATGAAGATGTATAGGTGAATGTTGAGGGGCCAGAAGCCCAGATTGACTTAAACAGAAGTGTTGGTGAGCAACTGGCAGAAGAAATGCCAGATTTTGAAATAGAGTCTCCTATTTCTGATCAAGACTTCGATGAACATATGGATTTCCTTCGTGATGATGAATTAAACATTGAAAGATCTCTCAGTCACATCACTAGTGCAGTTGTTGAAGAATTAAATACAACAGTTTCACCACCTCCATCCTCTCCAATCGAAAATGAAAATCAAGCACCACCAGAATCATCAATTCAAGCACCACCAGAATCATCAATTCAAACACCACCTCTAACAAATCCCTCTTCTCCACAAATTGCTCAACAGAAATTTGTTGAGCAATTTGTGCAGAATGAAGAAGAGGATGAAGCAAAGAAAGCCTCAGTTTGAGGACTTCCCAGATTTGGCTACACTCAAAAAGCAAAGAAAGCCTCATGTCATTTCTGGTGAAGATACTGAAGTAGGTAAAGAAACAGATATTACTGCCTCCTTGCCTAATGCTGATGAAGAAAGATCAAGGAAACTTCAGCAGGAGTGCATATTAATTGATATCTAGAAACAAAACCTGAAGAATGACTGGGAAGCACATAAGATGGATATGGCACAAAGAGGAACACTTGATGCTTTCAATGCTGACCGTCTTAGTGTGCACATTAATGTGTATAGATATATGAAGAATGATCCCAGAGTCATTAAATGTCTGGAAGTGATGGATGATGTTCGCCTGCGTTCTGTATACGCTCAAGATGAGCAGATGTATGATGCTGAAACTTATGAAGTGAGTATACTTGAACTGATTGCTGCCAGGAAGGATGAGTTGACTGAGCTTCAGAGAAAAGCAAAAAGGAATGCTCTGGCCTTAGAAAATGAATACAGGAAAAAGATGAAGGGTGTGTCCAAGCCACCAAGGAGAACAAAGGCATAGAGAGATGTTGATCTAAGCAACTTCTTTCCTCTGGATGTGTCTAGGAGCATAAGCAGGACTCAATTACAAAGAGTTACACATTCACAAGGCATTTCCAGAGAAACTAAAGAAGAAGTGAGACTGGCGAAGGTAAGGCAGGAATACAATGAAAGAATGCACTTTAGAGCCAATGCCAGGAAAATCATTGCTGCAGAGATTAGATTGGCCACAGACCATGAAGCCTACTCAAAATTCTATGTAAAACTGACAAGGGAAGAAAACTTCACTGATGAAAGAAGAAGTACGTCAGTAAGGGCATTTGGATGGTCTGAACTAAGAGAAATTGGCTTATACTTCAAGGAAAATCCTCAGCTTATTTCTGTTGATGTGAGGTATTTCATGAAAAGGATTGAGAAGGAACATGGTAGGATTATGATGATGGAAGTCACATTGGGAATGAGGAAACCAGAAGACTCTCCAAGCATTAAGAGGAAGGCTACTGAAGAAGCTGGTGGAAGTACTCCAAAGAGATAAGCCTGACTCTTTATTTTTCTCATTTTACTTGTTGTATGTAAATATAATTGTAACTTATTGCAAAAGATGTAATGTTATTAATGTTGCAATTTAAGTCTAAGATAGAACAACAAGATGAAACTGGAAATACTGATGATCTATAAGGTATCTTCCAGTCAAAATTCTCAAGTGTTTTTCAAGCATATAATTGTATAGATAGAAGCTTGAAAATCCTTGCATAATTTCTAAACAAATAGGGGGAATTTGTTAGGTCCAGTTTTTACTGGACTAGCTCCAGACTTGAAGACTGGAGTAATCTTGAAGATTTGTCCAGAAATTATGGAAGTCCAGTAAGCGTCTACTTGTACAGGAAATCTGGAGTCCTCCAGATTTGCTTATTGAACTTCACTCCAGTCCAGATCTACTCCACTGAAGAACATTCTCACTGAAGACAAAGTCTGAAGTTTGGAGAAGGAGACTGACATATGGCAAAGCCCACTGGCAGACTTACCAGATCAACAACTGGAGTCCTTGTCAGTGTTCTAGACCCTACAAGTCTGAACACTGATTACGAGGAATTGACTTTATGCCTTTACACGCTTTTACCCGGATATCTCTTTCGTCCCTTGTAAAGGTTTTACACGCGTGTAAAGGTGGTTGGCTAAAAGGTGAAAAGTCACTATCAAATGTTACTTTATCCTTGTACTTTTAGTATTGCGTTTAAAGAAAATACCAAAGTTCCTTAAATGCTTCCAACCACATTTGTACGGCAAAATAATCACTGTAGAGATTATTTTGCCTATAAATACTAAGTCATTTTCCTCTTTCAAATTACTTTTGCAATTTGGTGAACTTGTCTAAATACTCTCGATCCAAACAGTTATACTTCACAACTTTAAGTATTTCGATCAAGAAGATTATTTAGCAAGTATAGATCACTTGTAATTCATAAGGTTGTTTAGATATTTACTTTGGTATTATCTATGTTCCGCAACAACCTTGTATTTTGTTTATACATCAATAAATAAAATACACATTGAAAATTAGTTTCGTGTTCCACCTCATTTAACTTGTTTATTTATTGGTTAAGTCTTGTATTTACTTATTTATATTCTTGCATTTATATTTACGTAAATACTAGTCCTTATCTAGTGCATACTTGACTTGTTGTATTTTACACTCGTGGGTTAAACCATCGGTGAGGGACTTCACAAGATGCCAAAGTAGAAGTCCTTGATGAAGTATTTGAATCACTTGGATCATTACTTGTTGGTAGCAAACTTTCTTGCTCAAAGATCATGCCCGACATCTCATCAAACCAAACATTCATTGTTTCTTGAATTGTATTTGTTCGACGATTGTAGGTTCGGTAGGCAATCGATGTCTTGGAATAAACAACAAAGTAACCTTCATCACCTTTCTTCTCGAACTTTCCAAGATTCTCCCAATCATTCAGAGTATAACAAACACACCCGAAGATATGAAAATAGTTGATGTTGGGTTTGCGTTTGTTAACAACCTCATAAGGCGTCTTCTCGAAACGCTGATTGACAATGGACCGATTCTAAGTGTGGCAAGCAGTGTCAACAGCTTCAGCCCACATATTGGAAGGCAACTTGGAATAAGCAAGCATTGTTCTTGCAGTTTCCACTAGCGTTCGATTTCTCCTTTCAACGACACCGTTTTGTTGTGGGGTACGAACTGCAGAGAATTGGTGAATAATGCCCTTGGATTTACAAAATTCATCAAATACGGCATTTTTGAACTCAGTTCCGTTATCCGAACGGATGTAACGAACCGGAAGTTGAAGATTCACTTGAGTATAAGTGATGAAGTCAATCAAAATCTGAGTTGTTTCATCTTTGGATTGAAGAGACTTGACCCAAGTATATCTTGAATAATCATCAACAATAACGAAGATGTATTTCTTCCCATTTCGGCTTTGTACTTTCATCGGCCCACAAAGATCCAAGTGATTAAAATGAAGAGGTGCTAATGAATTTGGAGATTTCTTAGGTTTTTGAGAAGCTCGTTTAATCTTCCCAACAGCACAAGAAGGGCAAACATGCTCACTTTCATACTTATAGTCTGGCAAGCCTTCAACAAGATGCTTATTGACCAAAGTATTGATGGTTGGAAAATTTAGGTGAGAAAGCCTTCTATGCCACAACCAAAAATTTTTTGATGTAGCTTTCGAAATGAGACAAATATTTTCGGTTGGTTGGTTATCATCAAGATTGACGGTAAAAAGGTTATAATTGCGGTCGCCACACAGAATGTCAACTCCATCTAGAGTTTGGATTTTGCAAAGAGATTGTCGAAAAAGAACTTGAAGATTGTTGTCACAAAATTGTCCAACACTAAACAAGTTATGACTTAATCCTTCAATATAATGAACTTTCTTGATGACAATTCCATTGCGTTCAATGTCTCCATAACCTAAGATAGGAGCGAAATTGTTGTTCCCAAATCGAACAGTTCCCATGAATCGTTCGATAAAGTTCTTGAGCAATGCTTTGTTGCCAGTCATGTGTTTTGAACACCCGGAATCGAGTATCCAAACACAGATGTTTATTTCCTGCAATCAAAGAAATTTAACCGACTTTAGGTACCCACTTGAAGACGGGTACTTTGTGGTTAGTGAACACAGGCAGGGTATATAACTTGGGAATTGCATTCAAACATGCTTTAGAATCAACATAAGCATTAACAAGCATATTATCAATAAGCACATTTGGATAAAAAGTACGAACGTTCACACATGAATTAAAAGTGACATGTCTACCAGGATTCAAACCATACACATAAGAACAAGAATTAACATTGTTTACAACATCACAAGGCCTAGCCTTGGCACCATTAACATTGTTTTTCACTGAGGACTTAAAAGATAAATTGTTTGACTCAACAGAAACATGCTTCTTCTTACTACCAGCTTTTCTCCTTTGTATTTTCTTCTTTTTCTCAACATTAGTAAACTTGGGTACTAACAACTTAGCTACCCATTTAGTATCACTATTTATACTCTTTCCACCTGTTGAATGGACACTAAGAAGATTAGAACGAGGGTTTTGAAGCACTTTTATCTTTTTAGACTCTTTTGGAGGTGCAGAAACTTCTTGTTTCTTAGGTTTGTCGTGAGAAAACCAGCCATATCTATCCCTATACCTAGTTGCACCATTAGAAGTATCCCTAGTCAGCAAAACTGAGCTAGACTTAGACACTTTAGGTAATGAACTAGATTGAGAGTTAGACGAAGAAAACATTTGGATTGATTTTCAGAAGTTTCACTTTATTGTACTTGATTTTGGGAATGGTCTCAACTTGTTTGGTTTTGACATGCTTATCCGAGGTAGAACACTTTGTTTCTAATTTAATGGCTTTTGTGACGGTCTTTGGTTCAGTCTTGACGGGTTTGGAAATAACTCGTTTCTTTGAACAAAATGAAGCTGGAACTTTGGAAAATGGTTTTTGAGATTCTTCTTTTGTTTCAACCTTGATTTTGGTAGATTCAATCTTTTTCTCAGTTTCAGAATCAAAAACATATTCTCCCTCCATGAATTTATCAAAATCATCTTTTGTGAAAAGTTTCACTGAGTAGAAGTATCAATACCTATACTAGTACTAAGCTTAGGGTGAACAACTAACTCATCAAGAGTATCACAAGTGAAAAACTTATAGAAGTACCATATCAAAACTAAACTATGTGCAAGTTCGTCATTAGATAAATCAGATTGCACATAATTATCAGCTATAACAGTAGCAGCATTTTGACATGAACATTCAAGAGAATCAGTCAAGGTCTTAGTGGAGGAATTTGTAGATGAAGCACAAGTAGTCTGGGTAGAATGGTCTACTGAAGCACTTAGGTCAGTTTGAGTAGAAACATTCACACAAACTTTCTTAGTATCTACAACAATCAATTTATCCTCTGACCTTTGATCTTGAGACTTGAGATGATCAATGTCTTTTTGTTGAGAATCCACCTTTTGTTGTAAACCTTCTATTTGTTTTTCCAAAAATGTTGATGGAATATACATTTTAGTAGGTTTAGGTGAAGGACTAACACATTCTTGGTTTTGAAAATTCGATGCAATTTCTTCCAATTTAAAAATTGAAGATTCTTTTGTTTTGTAAGAAGCATTTAGAGCATCGTAATTAACCAAAAATTCATCTTTAGGTTTCTCAACTTCATCGGTCTCAAATTCGTTATCCAATGGACGAATAAATTGTTGTACCATACCAAGTCGAAGGAATTTTTCATCATACAAATGTTCTATTTCATCCTTGGCTTTTTGCAATGGTGTGATATTCTCAAATCCCAACCCGAGAAGAAGATCATCTTTTGCAATTTTTGACTTGTTAAAATAGGCAGTGAAATCCAAGAGAGGGTTTTGTTCAACTTTATATAACTTCTCTTGATAGAAAAGTATATTCTTTTTAAATTCCTCAACTTGTTTTTCAAGATTTTCAATCTCAACGCCTTTTAGAAAACAAGTATGATTTAAGTCAGAAATCTTCCTTTCGAGTTCAACGTTGTTTGGTTTAGCTTCTTGAAGCTTCTTATTGAGAATATCAACATCCATTTGTCTAACATTTGCTCGAAGCCATTCATTGATCTTTTGAATTACAAGATCTTGATTGGCTTTTTCAAGATCTTGAATGGTCTTTTCAAGATTAAGACATTTTTCTAATAACTTAGAATCAGGAGAGGCATTCAACTCACATTCTTTAACCAACATCCTTTCTTTATATGATTGAAAGTCTTGTTTAATAGTATCATGATCAAAAAGTAATTTTGAATATTCTTCAAGGAGTTTTGAAAATTCACTTTTAGATAATGAAATACTATTCTGCAAATTATTGTTTTTGTTGGCTAAAGTCTTAATATGAGTTGTCAAGTTAGATAGAGCTAACTTAAGTGACTCTTTATCTCTAACTAATGAAAGAATAGGGCTTAGATTTACATCATCATCAGGGTACTCATCATCAGTGCTTTCAGCCTCAAAAGTTTTGTTCTTGGCCAACCTTGCCATAAAGCAAACGTTAGCAGAAAGATCTTCATCTTCATCATCTGAGAGCAATAGCCATTTGTCATCTTCAGCAAGCAATGCATGACCAGCTTCCACTTGCTTGGCTAATAACATCTTCTACTTGTATTACTCATAGTTCCGCTTACGAGGTTGTTTGCAATCAATAGCAAAATGACTAGGAATACCACAATTGTAGCACTTTTTGTTGAATGCTTTACCCTTCTCAACAACTTGTTTCTCATAGCCTTCTTTCTTTTCAACATGCTTTGATCCAGTTGATTCACCTTGTTCATAATTCTTGGAATGATAGTGTTCCTTCTTAGGAAATGCGCTTGTTGAAGAAGTGCGGAGATTGTTATTTGTAGGCCTCGCTTTGTATAACTTTTTCTTGAAATGCTTAGTTACCGCGGCAAGAGCTTGATATAGTTCATCTGAGACACCATCTCTTGTAGCCATCATATCATCTCCCTCCTCATCAGATGAAGAAACAACTATCATTTGCCTTTTAAGAGCTTCAGAAACCTTCTTTTCAATAATCAATGCCAAAGGATCAGAAGATACAACTTCTAGCATTTTGTACGATGAAGCTTTGTTTAGAAGTTGATGTTCATTGAGTTTGAAGGATTCATGAAGATTATGGATGGTGAACTTGGCCAGATTTTGATGTTGCTTAATCTGTGTTTCATAATCTTCCCATTCAGGACCAAGAGCTTTGATGAATTTGATGTTTAACTCAATCTCTGATTTGTTGACATTGTTCTTCCTAAGTTCATTTATGATATTGCAGAATCTACAGTAAACAGCCTATAGAGATTCATTTGGCAATTTGCTGAAGTTGTCAAACTCGGTCAACACATTTGTCAATCTTATTGTTGAATTCAGGTCAGATCCTTCCATTTGTCTTGCCACCTCATCCCATATCTCCTTGGCTGTATCATAAGAATCAACAGAACCATAGATTTCATCTGGTAGTGCTTTGTATAAGCATGATCTAGCTCTGTTATCTGCAGTTGTTCGATCTTTTTGTTCAGCATTCAAAAGATTAAGAGTGAGTATTGCACCGGTAGTGGGATGGCGATGAACTGCAAGTCCATTAAGAATGGAATCTTTAAGTAAGTGACCATTCGGTTGACATTCCACATAGTCCATGAATCTTTTCTTCCATAGTCCATAAGAACCACGGTAGAGAACTGGAGGTCTTGTATCGGAACCCAATGCCAATGCTTCACGAGAAGCCATTTGAAAGAGATTTGTTTTGACACTTGAAATGAAATGAGATTTTGGGGAAAAAATCAGGAAGTGAAACGATCTTGATGAAGATCGTTCTAGATGAAAATCGTTTTAGGAAGATCGTTCTAGATTTGATAACAAAGGCAAGACGATTGAATGGAAGATCGTCTTGGGAGAAATTCAGTGGAATTTATCTAAGTATGAAATGGAATTGAAATATGTTTTTGGATTTTTGAAAATGAGAATTGAAATTGAATTAAAGGAATTGAAAATGAAAATTGAGAAATGAAAGACTTGGAAATGAAACGATCTTGTTTAAGATTTAGAATTTTGAAGGAAAAATGAAACGGTCTTATGATTAAGATCGTCTTGAAGTACTGTGAAATTTTCTAAGTAGTTTTTGAAAAATTTTACAGAGTTTCAGTATGACTTTGGAAGGAATGAATTTGAACAAAACCAATCAAGAATGATCAGTTACCCAAGAAGTGTGTGATTCCCAATCACAACAACTTCAATTAAACAACCAAAATACACCAACTTTTAACAGACACTGAGACGATCTTGGGCAAGATCGTCCTAGAGTCAGGTAACTGAGACGATCTTGGCAAGATCGTCTTAGTTTTCTGCCTTAATTTTCAAAGTAAACCACTTTAAATTGACCAAAACCGATCCTTTCGGATTAGTTAGCCACAATCAATACTTCACACCACAACCACTTGCTAGAACGATATTGTGAAGATCGTCCTACAAGCCACAACACACAGAGTATGAACGAATGAAAATTCAAGCACTGAGAAGATCTGCAGAAGATCATCCTAGTGACAATCGTCCTGAGATCATCTTCTTCAACACATCAATTTTCAAAAACTCCATTGATGACTTTTAAAACTTCAATATCTTTCAAATTACTTGGAGTTAGAACGTGAAATCACTTGCAAAACATTTGTAGTCATGTCCGCAACAAATCCTTAAACAAAATTCAGCTAAAAACACAACAGAATCAAAATCCAAAATTTGAGCGCCAAAATCAAAAAATTCAATCTCGAGTTCTAGATTGAATTGAAACTTAAAACTTAACAGGATTATGTTTTAAGCTATAAGGAATCTAAATTTGAACAAAAATTGATGATTTTATGTGATTTAAACGATGAAAAATGATGAAACAGGGGATGGTATGAAAAATGGTTTGTGAATTTGATTTTTTGATGACATTGAGATCAAAAACAGTTATGGATCGATATCAAAGTGATGTTTGCTCTGATACCACATGTAATAACACGATTTCTGCTCTGTATTTGATCTCAACAATGGCGGATGTAAGTGTGTGTGTTCTTGGTGTGTTTAGTGTGTGTATTGAGAGAGAGTATGTGTGTGTGTGTTTTTGGACGGACTTAGGTGTGTGTATTAAGAGGGTTGTTATTAAAATAGTTATATGTACATGTATATATATGATGCCTAAGGAATGAGGAGTATTTATACTATAAGTTCTTACACATGCTAAACTTTATATTTAGCTCCTCATCCTTAGTTATCATATATCTATGATTTAACAACAAGTAAGTCCACAATCTTAATTACAATTTATCACTATTTTTAGATTTCTAACATGTTCCAATACCACTCCACCAATTACAAATCAACTAGCTCTTTTATTCTTGTGATTTCCCATACCAACTTCACTTAACACTCAAACCCTTTTCACTTCCAACACACACAACTTTTACTCCCTCAAAACAACTTTCTATCCTATCTTTTCTCTCTTATTTTCGGCAGCATCATGCTAAGAAGAAGGGAAAAAAAATCCAACTTAAACTTATATAAATAATAAGGGTTTGGATTAGATAAAGAAAAGGTTACTATAAGCAAGGTTTAAGGGTTAATCTAAGGTTTGAACAAGGGTTATTTGGAGCCATATAGGTCACGAAAATATGCATCTTTTCATCTCTAAAAGTATTCTTCAAGGGTATATATCTTCATCCTTTTTACTAGATTAATCTTGTTCTTGTTGTATATTAAAAGGTTTTATCAAGATATTTTATTTTCTTTATGTTTTCTTTCAAATATACACTTGATGAGGGCAAAGTTGATAGGATCTTTCTTTCCATGTTCATGCATGTTGAATCCATGAGGAAAGATCCAAAGATTCAACTAGTTTAAGACCCAAAAGTGTAGTTATAAATTGTATAGCTTTTAAAGTAGTTTTTCCTTTGAAAGATGATCATGTTTTTATATATTTTGAAGTTCTATTTTCTGGAAAAATTATGAAAAAGTAGACTTTTGTTGTTATTGTTGGATTTGTAAAAGCTTGCATCAAAAGTGTTGTTATATGTTATTAGTTTGTAAAGTAACTTTTGCATGAAAAGATGATTATGTTTTATGTAATCTTTATACTCATATTTTCTGGAAATTTTCATAAATATGTTTTTATGTTGATGGATTATAGATGGATAAAGATTTATTGTTAAAATGTTGAGATAATTTCATAAATGCTAGATTTAAGAAGGTTGGATTTGTTGTTGGATTATGAGATGGATATGGACTTGTCGTAACTGAAAAATATGTTAGTAACATATTCTGGAAAAATTGATAAAATATCAAGGAAATAAAGCTTGGATCAAAACATGTTAAAATAAGCTAGAAATCATGAACCGGAAACTTGCAAAAATGCATTTTTAGCACACACTTGCACAATAATCAAATGACCATAAAAATTTCATGAACTTACTGTAAATAAGTGGTTCCATATGTATAAAACTCAAGTCATATGACTCATGGCAATAACAAGCTCAAAAATCACCTTTTCAGGTTAACTAATCACTAACCGAAAGCACAAATTTGCACATATCACACCATCACCATTACCACGACTTGGACTATAAAAATATGATGAACTTTTTGGAAATATTGAAACAAGGACAAAAATCCAATTCGAAGTACTTAAATTGCCTAAGAAATGAGTCTTAAAACACGTTTTCAGTAAACGATTTTTGATCATAAAGTCCTCAAATAAGCAAGACACAAGAGAGGTTGAAATTATATGAATTTGAAATGTTAAAAGTTGCCTAGAAAGGCCTGGGATTTTTGGACAAAAGCTTGTATGGTGATTTCTAAGTATTTTAGTGGTTTAATGAATTAAATTGGTAATTAAAGGATATATAAATTAATAAATAAATTATATAAATCATGAACTTGATTAAATTTACATCACCAATGGTAAAAGTAACTAAAACCTACTGGAGAAAACTAGTTACAAGTGAAGAATTAAGCTTCATACAATTTAAAGGTAATTTATTAAGTAAAAACCATTGATTAATCACTATTGTTAAATAAAATGAAATAATGCATAAATAAATGTATAGATCATATTGTTATAAATCAAAAGGCATAAAAATCATTAAATAATCCATGTATAATTATCCATGAATTTTAAAGACAATTTAAGAACCTAAAAATAATTATAAGGAATTATATAATTAATAAATCAATAAAATAAATAAATAATTAATTAAATAATATTAAACTAATTAAATAAATAAAAATCAGAATTATATATTAACATTTATATTATAAGATCACAAATGTCAAATATGATTATCAAACAAAGTATGCAAAAGAAATGTCAATAAACGTACAAAATTTGTATAATTGACCATCACCACCAAATATCTTCCAACCAAATGATGTGAACAATATAATGCACTTGAATTGCATAATTAAACAACAACCAAATATGGGCAAGTCTACTAGCATACATCTCATAATCTAGCTTACTAGTTCATGCAACACACACTTACGTTGTGCATATTTAAATACCATGGTTTAGGCTTGCTTGAGGGACGACACCACTAAACGAAGATCACACATTTAATCAGCCCTTTCTTACTCCCGAATTAAGTGAGTCATAGCCCCCTTTCAAACTATTTTATTTGTTTAACTTTCGGGGTGAAAAACATGATATATAAATAAAATTGCTTTCTATATAAGAAATGAATTTTGATAGTATGACTATGAAATGGAATTATGATGTATGTTCAATGTGATAAATGATATAAGATGAGCTTGAGTTCTATCAAACTGTTATATTTCGGTACACTACTATTTACTCCGAAAGGGGAGGCCTATAGTTAGAGGGTTGCGCAACTAGGAATCGTCCACCCACCCAGAGCGTAACGCTGGAATGTTGGTCGCCTTCGTGACGACCTTCACTTCTAGTCCGACCAGAGCGGTGCTCTATCTACCTTTTAAATTTATATGGTCGTCTCTATGGCAAGACCCCAATTATAATTGAAACACTTGATTGACAGCTTGTGCTATGAAATGAAATGAAGTAATATATTGTTTGGACATGAAAAGATAGTAGTAGTGACTCAAGTATTTTCTCATCAAAAACTATTTAAATTATGCCCTTGTGGCTAAATGAAATTGATATTGATATGATTAGGGATTTTGATTTGAACATACAGTGTGGGTATGAGTATTATGAAGGAATACTTGAAAATTTTTGTGACTTATTATCCTTGAATATGGTTGGAAAATAAACATGTTGTTAGTTAAAACCTATGAACTCACTCAACTCTCGTAGTTTACACTTTTTCTTCATGCTTTTCAGGTTTAGAGCAATAGGTTCGTAGCTTGGCCGCCTCTTTGTTGCTCATTATGTTGAATGTTCGACGGTTTATAATGCAAACAATTTATCTTATAATTTGGATTTGTGGTTATGTAATGGATTTAAACGTCAACTTGAACTTGTAATCTTTTGGGATTTGAATGTCATTTGGAAACTTGTGTTGATGTTTTATATATAAATCTTTTGTACCATGTCGTTATGTGGCACTTCGTGTTTCCGCCTTAGTCGGGGTGTTACACTTAATATACTCCTATACAATTTACACTAGTCCCCCTTCCATACTTATGAAAAATACAAACAAATACAAAGTATTATGAAATACAAATCAACTACTAGAAATAATATTTCTAACACATCAAATGTGCATGTATTGACTCCTGGACCCTTTCCAGTCCTTTGTTGTAGACTCTGAAGTCTTTGCGAATGGCTGAATATCCTAAGAAATATCCTTCATCAGCTTTGGCATCAAATTTGCCTAACTGACTGGAGTCGTTCAGGATGTCTTAATATTTCATAGGATGTCTTCTTGTGCCGCTTCACGTACACTGAACGATTCTGGGTGTGGCAAGCAGTTGCAATTGCTTCAGCCCAGTATATTTTAGGAAGACCATATTCAGCAAGCATACTTCTGGCAGCTTCAATCAGCGTTCTGTTCTTTCTTTCTACAACTCCATTCTGCTCTGGAGTTCTTGCTGATGAAAAGTTCTGAGAGATGTCTGTGTCAGTACAGAATTTCTCCAGAGTTTCATTCTGGAATTCTGTTCCATTATCACTTCTTAACTGACACACTTTTTGCTTATATTTGAGTTCAATTTGCTTGATAAGAGCGATGACTTCAACAGCAGTTTCGCTTTTTGATCTGAGAATAATTACCCAACAATATCTGGAGTATTCATCAATAACTACCAGGGTATATTTCTTACCAGCACGAGTCTGAACATTCACTAGACCAAAAAGATCCATATGAAGCATATGAAGAGGTTCAGATATACTAAAATTATGCTTGGACTTGAAACGGGCACGTTTCTGCTTACCCATCTCACCTCCTGGACTTGGTCTTTCCTTTTTGAAAGAAACTGAAGGTATCCCATCTGCAAGTTGTTTTCTGGACAACTTAATACTATTTTTGAAATTTAAATGGGATAACCTTTTGTGCCATAACCAGTTTGTGTCTTCATCAGCCTTGGTATAGAAACATTGCTCTGAAGGAGAGCTTTCCATATCCATCACATACACATTCCCTTTTTTGGGTGCAATCAGTACTACCTTCCAATCCTTATTAAATACGATGCCCTGGGAGATGTTAAACAACACCTGGTAGCCATCATCACACTTATTAGGTTATATTTCAAACCATTAACATAAGCCACCCGTCTGAACTTGACTTGACCATTACTCAGGACACCATATCCCTCAGTCTTTCCAGAACCGTCATTTCCAAAAGTAATGGAGGGTCCGTCTTAAACCGCGAACTCCTCCAGCAGGGTCTTACATTAGGTCATCGTCCTGCCAGCTGCACTGTCAAGATACCAAATATATTTCTTTCGATCGCCCTACACATCCACCAGATTGATTAGTTAGATTTGGGAACCCATCGACTAATTGGTTCTCTAGATCCTACCAAATGGATCCCTGGGGGTATCTGGTTGAGTTCACTTTCTTCGACAGTAGTCTTAGTTGAAAAGACTACTGGGGTTGACAGTTTTTAAAACCTTTTTCTTTTTCTGAACCTGGGTTCTTCAGAAGTAGATTGAGGCAAAGGTTTATTCTGCTTGACCTTTTTGATTGGAGCATTTATTTGGTGTGCTCCAGTCTTAACCTTAGACAATTGAACTGGTGGAATAATACAAGCTTTGGGTGTTGTTGGTTCATCATAAATTGTGATTGGTTTCAACATTTCTGGTAATCGGTCAACAACAGGTATAAAAAGGTTTTTGAGAGGGGTACTGGTTTCTTGCAGCATCAAAAGGTTTTCTGGTCTCAAGCCATGTTTGAATAACTTTCTTTTCCTTTTGTAAAACATTTTCAAGCTCTTCTTTTTCATGGACTAGTTGTTCAGTGACCGAAACTTGTGCCTTAAAAGCCAGTTCAATATCTTGAAGTTCTTTTTGTAACAACACGATTTTATCATTCGAATTCACATCAACAATGGCGTTTGGTTAGTGTGTGTGTTCTTGGTGTTTGTGTGTGTATTGATAGAGAATTAGGATCAAGTGTGTGTTATTCAGATGTAATGGTATGAAAAATGTGTTAAAATTATGTCTAGTGTTATGATTTCTAAGGAATTGAGGGCTATTTATAGTCTAAACTAACCAACTATGCTAATTATCATAATTAGTCCCTCAACCTTAGAAATCATCAACTCATGACTTAACAACAAGTAAGTCCATAATTTAAATTACAATGTATCACTATTTTTGGATTTTTAACATTCTCCCCTTAGTGATATATTGTAAGGTCTGAAGTACGTGTTGTTTTGTCTTGTAGGAATGAATTTGTTGAGCCCGGTGATGAAGACAATTGGTGTGATGAAACAAGTCTTCAAAGTTTTCTCATTGTCTTTGGAGAACTTGATTCAGTCTTGGTCTTGGACTTCTTGAAGTTAAATCATTTGTTGATTCTCAATGTTCTTTTTGAACAGAGAATGATGAGTGTGTGTGTGTATTAAATCTTCGAGGATTGTTGAATCAAAGATCAGAGTTGTCTTTTGAAATGCGGAAGGTATGAACTTGTCTTGAATTCTTCAATCTTTGAATCTTGAAGTCTTTTCTTTGAAGTCTTGGAATGAATTTTCAGAAATATGTACTCTCCCCCTTGATGTGTGCAATGTAGCTTTTGGTAAAGTGTTGTTGTATGACTTGAAGATCTTTAAATTCTTTTTGAAGCATTTCTTCTTTTGTCTTGAATCTTCAGCTTTTTGTCCTTTGACACATCGTCTTGAACACTTTTGAGAGTAAACATTACAATAAGGTTTTGGGAAATTCTTTTATAAAAGTAATCATGTTCCTCCTCAATTCATGAGTAATCACAATCTTTGATTGGAGCATCTTTGAACTTTTTGTAACATCTTGAGTGAGCATCCTTTCATTATTGATCTTGATCATTCTAACTTCTTCTTCAATCAATATCAATCATACTATTTTCTCCCCGTCATAATGACAAAAACCAATGTCATTATGCAAACTTTGATTGAAAAGAATCGTCAAAAGAAATCAAAAGAACCATAGCTCAATGGTGTTTACACAAAGATATATGAACTAACAACTCATTAACCCAAACCATTAATCCAACCCAAGTAACCCTATGGGTGACTAAAATGTAAGGTTGAAGTTGTTGGTATAAGCATTTTATTATGGTGTTGGTGTTTTCTGTGTTGGGGTGATGAGAAAAGATACCGGATAAGAATGATCCGTTGGCATTCAAAAATCGAAAGGATTAATGAAATGACCGAAAGAAATGTATACCATTTATCGGATTTCCTATGTATCATTGAGAAATGCACAAAACAAATCTCTAACATAGTTTGGTCTATTGGCTTTACAACCTCAAGATGGCTTCAAAGAATGTAAACCATGGTCAGTGTCACCTAAGCGTTCGATAACCATGTTCTACTATCCTTAAAGGCTTTTAGGAAAAAAATCCAAGGTCACAATAGACTTCTTGTTAACTCAATAATTACACAAATGCAATTATGAGACCTACGTTCAAAGCGGGAAATGATGTTAGCAATGGTAGGATTTCCATTTGATCATCGTGAAATATCAATTAAGATATCACTACAAGTGTTCCGGCTATATCACAAAAATAAGCATGTATATCACAAAGATATGACGTAAATGTGTCCTAAAGAATGAATAACGATCAAATTAATGATCAATCACGAGAGCTCTAGACACAAAGTGATCAAATGAAGTCGGGGACTGGAGCAGAGTGTCACCCTTTTTCAATATTAACGTCTTCCGAATGAAGAGTCAATAGAAATGAGAAAATCTCCGTGAGAAATAAAACAAGCATTTGTTAAGAAACACTTGAGTGGTTAGGTAAAGATGTGCATCGCTTCACTGGGTCCATAAAGGCTTCTTCAATACCGAGATATCAACAAATGACATCCGATAGAAATGTGTTTTACCTGGCGATTTGAGAATTTTAGGGAAGGGTATCAATTCTTTTAACCCTTTTCTCACAACATTATCACCATAACCTCTCACTTTTCGACTATACTCCCTCCAACTTAGTTGCACGAATTCATCATCACTCAAAAATACCCTCACTATCTAATGAAAGAAGTGAATACTCCGGGGTTAGAACTCATCGGTAATTATGAAATTCATGGAGTAGAATTTTGAAAAAAAACCTAGTCGCTCATGTGCAAACTAAACACCGAACTTCCTTTGAAGCAAATGTTTTGAAAGAAAATCATCAAATGTGAAAAAAAAAATTTACACTTGAAGTTTGAAAGAGATTTGAAATCACAAACTCCCACTTAATCTATGCAAAGATAGATCAAAAAGATTTTCATAGAAAAGGTGGAGCAAAAATGATTTGTGTGAAATCAAAACAGGTTTATGAAAAGTGAACTCAATCAATTGTTCAAGATGAGACAACTTAGGAGTACACAAAGGCGTTCAATCCTTTGCTTCTCATATCAACAATTGAGAGTTTTTGAAACAGGTGCAACAAAATTGCAATCAACATCTTGTATTACACATATACATTCATATAAGACCACTTGGAAGTACACAAAGGCGTTCAATTCCAAGTTATCTTATATCAATTTATATGTATAACAACATGAATTAATTTCAATTTTGAAACATAAATAATTTTCCTTTTTAAAACCGGGTTGCATACAGAGTATATGCAAGCCATTATGAAATAAATAACACAAATAAGCACGGGTTATACACTGAGTGTGCATAAGCCACTTTGAAATAAATAGTTCAATGAAGAACGGGTTATACACTGAGGGAAAGTTTCGTCGAAATCCACACCAGGTTGTTGGCAGTAACCCTTTGCAACCAATCTAGCTTTGTTCCTTACTACAACTCCATTTTCATCCTTCTTGTTTTTGAAAATCCACTTGGTGCGAATTGGTTCTTCTTTCCTTGGATTTGGAACCAATCTCCATACCTTCAGTCTCTCAAACTGAGCTAATTCATCTTGCATTGCTTTAACCCACTCTGGATCACTAAGAGCTTCAGAGACTGTTTTGGGTTCGATGTTACTCAGTGAAAGTGCAACAAGACACTAATTAACTGTGGTACGGGTAGAAACACCAGCTTGTGGATCTCCGATGATCTGTTCTGTAGGATGATTTTTGCGCATACGTGACCACTTGTTGTCATGAGGAAGAGGATCTTGTTGATGAATGTCAACATTATCATCATTAAATCCAGAGTTCTGTTGAGAAATGGAATCATAGCTCGGAAGAACTCTTTCCTCAAAATTTGGATGATCAAAATCCAGTAGTACATACACATTTGGAGTATTTGATGGATTTGTTGTTTGGATGATTTGAGAAGGTTGTTCTTGAACATTCTTTTGAGAATAAATATCTCTTGAAGATGATTTTTCTTGCTCTGAAGAATTTGAAGATGATTCACGATTGTTGTCTGGAACTGGTTCATTTGTTTGAATAGGATCATTGTTCGGAATTGGTTCATTGATGACTTGAGGTTCCTTTTCTTGAATCAGTTTTGAATTGTAGAATTCTTCGAAAAGAATATCTAGCTCTTCACTTGTTGGAGTTGGAAATTTCTTGAACTTTGAAGCTAAGGTAGACGTCTTTGATGAAGCACTTGAAGTACTTGGATCACTAATTGTTGGTAGCAAACTTTCTTGTTCAAATATCATGCCAGACATCTCGTCAAACCAAACATTCATGGTTTCTTGAATCCTGTTTGTTCGACGATTAAAGATGCGATATGCAATCTATGTCTTTGAGTAACCAACAAAGTAACCTTCGTCACCTTTCCTTTCAAACTTTCCAACATTTTCCCAATCATTCCAGGTATAACAAACACACCCAAAAATATGGAAGTAATTGATGTTGGGTTTGCGTTTGTTAATAACCTCATAAGGAGTCTTCTCATGACGCTGATTGATAATGGACCGATTTTGAGTGTGACAGGCAGTGTTAACAGCTTCAGCCCACATATTTGATGGTAACTTGGAATAAGCAAGCATTGTCCTTGCTGCTTCCACCAGCGTACGGTTTCTCCTTTCAATGACACCATTTTGTTGTGGGGTACGAGCAGCAGAGAATTGGTGAGTAATGCCTTTTGATTTGCAAAATTCATCGAAGATGGCATTTTTGAACTCAGTCACGTTATCCGAACGAATATAGCGGACTGGAAGTTGAAGATTCACTTGAGTGGAAGTGATGAAATCGATCAAAATTTGAGTTGTTTCATCTTTTGAAGCAAGGAACTTGACCCAAGTGTATCTTGAAAAATCATCAATGATAACCAGAATATATCTCTTCCCGTTTCTGCTTTGTACTTTCATAGGCCCACAAAGATCCATGTGAAGCAAATGAAGAGGTGCCAAAGTGTGTGGAATTTTCTTTGGTTTATGAGAAGTTCTCTTGATCTTCCCAACTGCACAAGAAGGACAGACATGCTCACTCTCATACTTGTAGTTAGGCAAGCCTACAACAAGTTGCTTGTTGACTAAAGCATTGATGGTTTGATAATAGTAGTCAGAAAGCCTTCTATGCCACAACCAAGAATTTTTCGAAGTAGCTTTTGAAACAAGACAGATATTATCAATTGGTTGGTTATCATCAAGATTAACTGTGAACAGATTGTCTTCACGATCTCCGCATAGGATATCAATTCCATCTAGAGTTTGGACTTTGCACAGAGATTGTCGAAAAAGAACTTGAAGGTTGTTGTCACAGAACTGTCCAACACTGAACAAGTTATGACTCAGACCTTCAACATAATGGACTTTCTTAATGACAATTCCGTTTCTTTCAATATCTCCATAACCTAGAATTGGAGCGAAATTGTTGTTTCCGAAACGAACAGTTCCCATGAATCTTTCAACAAAATTCTTGAGCAGTGATTTATTGCCAGTCATGTGTTTTGAACACCCGGAATCGAGTATCCATACACAGATGGTTATTTCCTGCAATCAAAAATTTTAACCGACTTTAGGTACCCACTTAAAGACGGGTCCTTTGTGGTTAGTTAACACAGGTACCCACTTTAGGTACTCACAGAAACTCTATTCTTTCTGTTACCAACACTCTTTCTCCTCCTCCTCTTCTTCTTTTTCTCAATAGACAATTGCTTAAAATTGATCTTAGGTTCTAATAACTTAGGAACCTATTTGGTCTTTCCACCTGTTGAATTGACACTAAGAAGATTAGAACGAGGGGTTTTAAACTTATTCATCCTTTTTGTCTCTTTTGGGGTTGAGGAAACTTCTTGCTTCTTAGGTTTGGCAATTGAAAACCATCCATATCTATCCCTATATCTAGTTACACCATTTAAAGTATCCTTAGTTAGCAAAACGGAGCTAGACTTAGGTACTTTAGAAATTGAACTAGATTGAGAGTTAGACAAAGAAGCATATGGATTGTCATTTGGAAGTTTCACTTTATGATACCTTGGTTTTGGTGAGGTCTTAGCTTGTTTCTTTTTAACATGTTTGTCAGGTTTTGAAGGGTTAGGACTCTTTTGTTCAGCCTTGACGAGTTTGGGTTTAACTAGTTCTTGGAAGTAATATGATGTTGGAGCTTTGGACACTGATTTTTGTTTTTGAGATTCTCTTTTTATTTCTTTTTGAAAATTTATGATTTTGATAGATTCAATCTTTTTCTCAGTTTCTGAGTCAAAAACGTATTCTCCCTCCATGAATTTATCAAAATCATCTTTGGTGAATTCATTCGAAAATGTATAAATTTCAGGAATCTTGTTGTCCAACATCATACCACAGGTAGTCTCAGGAATAAGGTCGACTTGGACTGAAACATCCTTGGTTTCACAAGAAAATTGAGTAGAAGTATCAACACCTATACTAGCACAAAGCTTAGGGTGAACAACTAGCTCATCAAGATTTTCGCATGTGAAAAATCTATAAAAGTACCATATCAAAACTAAGTTATGCGCAAGATCTTCATCAGATAAATCAGATTGCACATAATTTGCAGCTAAAGAAGTAGCTGTATTTTGACAAGTACATGCAGAACAGTCAGTCACAGTCTGGGTGGATGAACTTGTAGATGAATCACAAGTAGTCTGAGTGGAATGGTCTACTAAGAGTTTGAAATCAGTTTGAGTAGAAACATTCACACAAACTTTCTTGGTATCAACAACAACTGATTCATTCTTTGAATTCGGACTTTGAGACTGTAGATTATGAATTAGGTTTTGTTGAGATTCCACCTTTTGTTGTAAACCTTCTATTTGTTTTTCCAAAATTGTGGATGGAACATACAATTTACTTGGTTTAGGTGGGGAAACGACAGATTCTTGGTTTTGAAAATTAGACGCAATCTCTTCTCATTCAAAAATTGATGACTTTTTCGTTTCGTAAGGAGTATTGATGGCATCATAATTAACCAAAAAATTATTGTTTTGAATTTTCTCAACTTCATCAGTCTCAAATTCGTCATCCAATGGACGAATGAATTGTTGAACCATAACAAGTCTCAAAAACTTTTCATCATACAAGGGTTCAATCTTGTCTTTGGCTTTTTGCAATGGAGTGATATTCTCAAATCCCAACCCAAGAAGAAGTTCCGACTTATCAATCTTTGATTTATTGAAATAGGCAGTGAAATCCAAAAGAGGATTTTGTTCAACTTTGTACAACTTTTCTTCATAGAAAAGTATATTCTTCTTATGTTCCTCAATTTGTCTTTCAAGGTTTTCAATCTCAATGCCTTTTAAAAAACAATTATGATTTAAATCAGAAACTTTTCTTTCGAGTTCAATTGTTTTTGGTGTAGCTTCTTGAAGCTTCTTATTCAGAATATCAATATCCATTTGTCTTGCATTTGCCCGAAGCCATTCATTGGTTTTTTTAACTTCAAGATCTTGATTGGCTTTTTCAAGATCAAGAATGGTCTTTTCTAAATTATGGCACTTTTCCAATAACTTAAAGTCGGGAGACGCATTCATTTCACATTCTTTAACCAACATTTGTTCTTTATAATTTTGAAATTCTTTTTTCATAGCATCATTCTCAAAAAGTAGTTTAGAATTTTCTTCAAGAAGTTTTGTGTACTCCCCTTTTGAAAATAAAATGCTATTTTTCAATTTCTTGTTTATGTTGGCTAAAGAAGTGTAATGATTCGTCAAGTTAGATAAGGCAATTATACAAGACTTTTTATCCTTAATTGATGAAAAAGTAGAGTCGAGATTTACCTCATCATCGGGATATTCCTCGTTAATGCTGTCAGCCTCCAACATTTTGTCTTTGCTCAACCTTGCCATGAAACATACATTTGCAGACAGATCTTCATCTTCATCATCAGTCAGCGAAAGGCACTTGTCATCTTCAGCAATCAATGCTTGACCCGCTTCAACTTGCTTTGCCAAGAGCATCTTCTGCTTGTAGTATTCATAGTTCTTCTTGCGAGGCAGCTTGCAATCAACAGCAAAATGACCAGGAATTCCACAGTTGTAACACTTTTTGTCAGATGTTTTTCCTTTCTCCATGATTTGTTTCTCAATTTCTGCTTTCTATCTCCGTTCTTGGAACCAGTTGTTTCACCTTGTTCAAAACTCTTGTGATGATATTGTTCCTTCTTTGGAAATGCACTTGTTGATTAAGTACGAAGATTGTTGTTAGTTGGCCTCGCTTTGAAATACTTTTTCTTGAAATGCTTAGTCACAGTGGCAAGAGCTTGGTAGAATTCATCAGGAACACCATCTGTTGGAGCCATGTAATCTTCTCCCTCCTCATCAGACGAAGAAACAACAGTCATTTGTCTTTTAAGAGCCTCAGAAACCTTTCTTTCAACAACCAATGCCAAAGGATCAGTAGATACAACTTCTGGAACTTTGTTGAATGAATATTTGCTTAGAACTTGATGCTCATTCAACTTGAAAGATTCATAAAGAGTATGAATGGTGAATTTGGTCAAATCTTGATGTTGCTTGATTTGAGTTCCATAATCTTCCCACTCGGGACCAAGTGCTTTGATAAATTTGATGTTCAGCTCAATTTCAGATTTCTTGACCTTGTTCTTTCTCAGTTCATTGATCACATTGCAAAATCTGTAGTACACGGACTCGAGAGATCCATTTGGTGATTTCTGAAAATTGTCAAACTCAGTTAAGACATTTGTCAGTCAGATTGTTGAGGTTACATCAGCACCTTCCATTTGTCTAGCAACTTCATCCCAAATCTCCTTTGTTGTGTCATAAGAATCAACTGAGCCATAGATCTCATCAGGAAGTGCTTGGTACAAGCATGACCTAGCTCTATAGTCAGCAGCAGTATGATCTCTTTGTTCGGCGTTCAAAAGATCAGGAGTCAAAATAGCACCGGTAGTAGGATGACGATGCATAGCAAGTCCATTTTTGATTGAATCCTTAAGCATGTGACCATTAGTCTGACGTTCCACATAATCCATGAACCTTTTCTTCCAAAGTCCATAATTACCATGATAAAGAACTGGAGGTCTTGTATCAGTACCCAGAGCCAACGCTTCACGAGTAGCCATTAGAAATTAATTTGAATTGAGAATTGAAATGATTTTTGAAGAAGGAATGAAACGATCTAATTTGGAATGAAATGAAACGATCTAAATTGAAATCGTTTTTAGAAAGTGAAATGAAACGATTTAGAAGAAGTGAAAATGAAACGATCTAAATGTGCAGGAATGAAACGATCTAAAATGAAACGATCTAAATTGAACCGGGAATGAAACGATCTAAAATGAAATGATCTTGAGAATTTGAAGAAAATATTATGAATATTCTGAAATGATTTGGGCAGAGTTTTGGTATGAATTGGAATGAAATGAATTGAGCAAAACCAATCACAAAGATCAGTTACCCAAGAATATTATGATTTCCAAACACAACTCTTCACTAATTACTCAAACCAGAGAAAATGCTTAAGTAAAATTTGAAACGATCTAAAAGAGATCGTTCTGGTTTCATAAAAACTGAAACGATCTAAAAGATATCGTTTTGGTTTCTTTATCAGGATTTCTCAACAACTTGATTATTTTCAAGCATCTGAAATGACCAAACCAATCCAAAGGATCAGTTAGCCACAATCAACTCTTCACACCACAACCACACTTGTCAAAACGATCTAAATTGTATCGTTTTACAAGCCACAACACTGATATGAAAGTATCAAGGAAAGAAAAACTGAAACGATCTAAATAAGATCGTTTTAGCTTTACACTGTCGTCTTCAACCTCTGAACATGAACAACTCCATTGACGATTTTTAAAGCTTCAATATCTTTTGATTTTCTGTGAATTGGGACATGAAACTTCTTGCAAACAGTTTGTTTTCACCTTAGCAATGATCCGATTAACACAATTCAGCTTATAACACAACAAAATCAAATCCCAAATTTTAGCGCCAAAAACACAAAATCTGAACTTTTGATCCAGATCGAATTAGAACAGGAAACTTGAGAGGATTATGTATTTAACTATGAGGAATCGAACGGTGAACAAACATTTGTGATTTTATGTGATTTGAGAGGTTATTTTTGAATTTTTCAGTGAAAAAAAAAACGAACAGAAACAGGATTAAAAACCGAATTATAAAGTGATTGTTTGATGAATTGTGATTGAATTCAGTTATGGATCGAGATCAAAACGATGTTCTGCTCTGATACCACTTGTAACAACACGATTTTATCAGTCGAATTCACATCAACAATGGCGTTTGGTTAGTGTGTGTGTTCTTGGTGTTTGTGTGTGTGTTGATAGAGAATTGGGATCAAGTGTGTGTTATGCAGATGTAATGGTATGAAAATTGTGTTAAAATTATGTCTAGTGTTATGATTTCTAAGGAATTGAGGGCTATTTATAGTCTAAACTAACCAACTATGCTAATTATCACAATTAGTCCCCCAACCTTAGAAATCATCAACTCATGACTTAACAACAAGTAAGTCCATAACTTAAGTTACAATGTATCACTATTTTTGGATTTCTAACAAAAGCTACACTCTATGATTGTGCAAGCTGCTTATGGGTTACTTGAGCGGATCAAGTCAGCCCAAGTTGAGGCACTTTTGGCTAGTAATGTGGATAAGGAGGGAATTGGTAAAAAGAAACGACTTGAAATGGAAGAGAATAGTCGTGGTTTCAAGACATATAAGGGTAGAATTTGGGTGCCTAGATTAGGTGGTAACCGAGAGTTGTTACTTGAAGAAACTCATAAGTCTCGGTATTCAATTCACCCCGGTGCAACTAAGATGTACGCTGATTTAAAACCTCTTTATTGGTGGCCTAATATAAAAGAGGAGGTGTCGATGTTTGTGCAAAAATGTATAACTTGTGCTTAAGTTATGAAGTGCCACAGAACGACATGGTACAAAAGATTTAAAGATAAAACATCAACATTAAGTTTCAAATATCATTCGAAATCAAAAGACAATAAGTTCAAGATGACGTTTTAGAATCCATTACATAACCATAATCCATAATGAAAAACAATATGTCCACATTACAAGTCCACCGAATAACAAGCAACACAAATCCAAGAGGCAGTCCAAGCTACGAACCTAATGCTCTAAACCTGAAAAGCATGAAGAAAAAGTGTCAACTACAAGAGTTGAGTGATTTCATAGGTTTATACTAGCAACATATTTATATTCCAACAACATTCGAGGATAATATGCCATAAAACTTTCAGGAGTTCATTCATAATACTCATACCCAACCGTATGTTCATAACACAATGTCCAACTATAATTAATTTCAATAACTTTCAGCCAAAGGCATAATTTGATGAGTAAATGCTTGAACCACTACTAAGACTCTTTCACGTCCAAAATAATGATAATAATAACTTGCCCCGAAAAATTATGATGTAAAGGCACATGCTGTCAATCATGTGCAATAATATATAATTAAGAAGTCGCGCCATGGAGACGACTAAATATAAAGTAGATTAGAGCACCCCACGACCGACAACGTTGAAGGCGGCCACGTAGGCGGCCAAACAACCTGTCGCCGCTGATGTGAGTGAGGGCACGAATCCTAGTTGCGCAACTCTCTAACTACAGGCCTCAATGAGTTAATAGTAGTGTAACGGGGACTAAACTTTGACAGTACTCAAGCTCATCATAAAACATATATCACATTGAACATACATCATAAACATTCTTTCAAAGTATTATTTCGTAAAAGATAACAATTTTAATTATCATGCTTTTCACCCCGAAAGTAAAACACATAAAAGGGTTGAAAGGGGGCTATGACTCACTTGTTTTGAGAGCGATAGAGGGCTGTTCAAATGTGTGGAGAGTGCCCAGTGGTGTCGCCCCTTAAGCAAGCCTAAACCATGGTATTCAAATTATACACAACGTAAGTGTGTGTTGGATGAACTAGTAAACTAGATCATGAGATGTACGCTAGTAGACTTGCCCATCTTTGGTTGTTGTTTAATTATGAAATTCAAGTACATTATGTTGTTCATCTCCTTTGTTTGGAAAGTATTTGGTGATAAGGGTCATTTATACGATTTTTATACGTTTATTGAAATTTCGGTAGTTTAACTTTGTTTTATATAAATTTTCCATTGCATACTTTGTTTAATAACAACATTTGACATTTGTGTTCTTATGATATTAATGTTGATATCTTTTACTGATTTATAATTATTTATTCAATTTAATATTATTTAATTAATTATTTATTTATTTTATTGATTTATTAGTTAAATAATTCCTTATAATTATTTTTAAGTCCTTAAATTATCTCTAAAATTCATAGATAATTATATATGGATTACTTACTGATCTTTAAGCCTTTTTATTTGTAATATTATGATTTATACATTTATTTGTGCATTATTTCTATTTATTTACTAATAATGATTAATTAGTGATTTTTACTTAATAATTTTCTTTTAAATTGTATAGTTCTTGTTCCATTGCTTATAATTATTTTTCCCCAGTAGGTTTTGGTCTCTTTTAACATTGGTTATGTAATTTTCATCAGATTCATAATTTATACAATTTATTAATTAATTTATATACCTTTTAATTACCATTTTAATTCATTAAGTCATAGAAATTCTTACAAATCACCACAAAAGCTTTTGTCTAAAAATCCCAGGCCTTTTAGGCAACTTATATCAATAAAAATTTATATCAATTCAACCTCTCTTGTGTCTTTGTAATTTGAAGACTTTTAAGCATAAAAATTGTTTACCGAAATAACGTTTTAAGCCTTATTTCTTAAGCAATTTAGGTACTTCAAAAAGTATTTTTGCTCTTGTTTCATTTTGTCCAGAAAGTACATCATATTTTGATGTTTCAAGTCGTGAGAGTGGTGGTGATGTGATATGTGTAATTTTGTGCTTTCGGTTAGTGATTATTTGACCCGAAAAGGTGATTTTTGAGCTTGTTATTGCCATGTATCAAATGACTTGACTTTTATACTTTTGAAACACATTATTTCCAGTAGATTCATCATATTTTCTTGCTCAAAAGATTATGGTGCATGTGTATGCTAAAAATGCATTTTTGCAAGCTTTCGGTTTACGATTTCAAGCATATTTTAACAAGTTTTGATTCAAGCTTTATATCCTTGAAATTTTGTAAATTTTTCCAGAATATTTAACATCTAGATTAACATATTTTTCACTTATGACAAGCCTAGATTCATCTCATAATCCAACAAAAGATTCAACTTTCTTAAATCTAACAAACATGCAATTATCTCAACTTTTTAACAATAAATCTTTATCCATCTATAATCCATCAATATAAAAACATACTTTTATGAAAGATTCTAGAAAATTTCCAGAAATATGGACATAAAAGTTATAGAAAACATGTCCATCATTTCATACAAAAAGATTATCTTACAACTATCAACATATCTCAACACTTTTCATGCTAACTTTTATAGATCTAACTTTCCAACAACAAAAGTCCATATCTTTATCAAATTTCCAGAAACTCATACTTCAAAATATATAAAAACATGACCATCTTTCAAAGGAAAAACTACTTTAAAAGCTATTTAATCCTTAACAATACTTTTGGGTCTTAAACTAGTTAAATCCTTGGATCTATCTTCATGGATTCAACATGCGTGAGTATGGAAAGAAAGATCCTATCAACTTTGCCCTTATCAAGTGCATATTCAAGAGAAAACATAAAAAAAAAATAACCTTTTGATAAAACCTTTTTAATATAAACAAGAACAAGATTAAACTAGTAAAGAGATGAAGATATATACCCTTGAAGAACACTTTTTGTAGATGGATATATGGCAGAAAAATCGTGGTCTATGATGCTCCAAAAACCCACAACCTAAGCTTATAATAACCCTTAAATGTATCTTGAATTAACCCTTAACAATCTAGCTTAAAACCCTTATTATTAACAAGTGTTTAAATGGATTTTTCTTGCCCTTTTCTTCCCTTTTGTGGCTGCCGAAATGAGAGGAGAGGAGAGTTTTTCTTTAGAGAATAAAAATTAGTGTGTGAAGAGTGTGTTTTGTGAGAGTTTCAAGAGTGATTTGAGTGGAAAGAAAATTTGAAAAGTGGAGTATGTAAGGGGGAAAGGGGGGGCCGGCCTCTTTAGGGGTATTTGGAGAGTTTTCATCTTTTTTTTTTATAAATGTTGTAGGTATATTTGTATATACGTATAGGTTGTAAGTATATAGTTTGTAAGAGTATATTGTGTTTATTTGTAATGTTAGTGGATTATTTATCCTAGTATATGCATATGTATATATGCATGTGTATATATGTGTATGTATATATATTTTTGTGTTTTAAGTTTACTACATAGCTCATTGGTTGTAAATCTTGAGTTAAGTTTCAAATATCATTCGAAATATCATTCGAAATATCATTCGAGGAACCCTATTGACCTTCGTCTTCAATTTCTTTGGTCAATGACTAGTTTAACTCTTCGAAACATTCTTCCTCCTCCTCAAACGGCTACCAACAGTGTTCTCTTGAGCTCCCACCTCTTCAGCTACATCCTTACCATCACCATCTGAAAACATCAACAACATCCTCCATTGGCTCACGGACTACAAGGGTAGAAACCTCAGGCAACCCGGATGTGTATTTTCTAGTCGTAAGTTTATAACACGAAATACCTAGCTACTGACTACTACACACTTGCGGGCAGTGAACCCGTTCGTATGCAATATAGTGACTTGGTAAGTACGAGATCGAACACAAGGACTTATTAAGCAATTATTACAATAAAGTGATTCAGATTAAAAGGGGGGTATGTGGCCGAATTGCCACATTGCAAGAGTTAGTAAGAAAAGTCAGTAATCCCGTAGGATTAATCGCAAGAGAATATTTTCACGATTCAACCTATAAAGCTTTCTTCTTAACTGCTTATTCACCTAATCAGATTCCTCTATCATAAGTGTTTACACATTCAAGGTGAATTTAATTGTTTAAAATCTTTATCATTGGTTTTCTTCTGAACTCCAACGACTTTAGGCTAATTATAGACCGATCAACCTTTTCATAAACCAATTGACAATGACATAGATTTCTTCCAAACTTCTAATTACAGTTATCAATCAATAAATATAAAAGTAAAAAAAAAATAATTAAACTCAAATAAATATGGATCTTCGATTAAACGTAAAAACCTTGTTCAACGTTTGCAAGTAACATTCACAACGACCCTATGACATGTTCACTACCCAAGCGGGTGCAAATAAGATTTAGCCACTCATAGTAACCAAGAAAACACAAATAATATTAAAAGAAATCATATTGTACCGATAATCTTGATGAATTCGACAAGCAATAATGAATCCGTGAATAAAAATTGATATTCTTGAACAAATAGATGATAGAAATCGACCTACAAGAGCTTTCCAATTTGTTCCTTGCGTTTTTAGGGTTTTGAAGTGCTAAAAAGTGAATAATTCCCGTCCATAAACAATTAAAGATGATATATATATAAAAGAAGCGACTAACGGCCGTTACACGGGTCATCTAGCAAATCTGTGCACTTTTGGTCCTTTTTTTCTAACGCCCGTTAGAATTTTGTTGCACCATCAGTCCTTCAGTGACTAATGACCGTTAGTCTGACCCCTAACGGCAGTTAGCGAGACCTTGTAGTTACACCTTCCTTTTAACGACAGTTATGATTTGGCTAACGGGAGTTAAGTGCTGAAATGGTTATACTTGGTCCTTTTAACGGGAGTTAACCATTCTAACGGGAGTTACACTTCTTCCATCATGATTTCTTCGCTTTAACATCTTTTTTTTCACACCTCCTTCATCCGTAACTTTCACAAACATCATTTCATCCTTTCTAAAGTCGTTTTTAGCCATTTTCATCCGTTTTACATGTCATGTAGCTGAAACCACTCACGCATACCATAAAGCATCGAAAGTACATACAAATAACTAACAAACGTGCATAAAACGACCTAAAACCCATGTGGGAAATATGTATATATTTAGTCACATCAACCCACTCGGGGCAGACCCTTCCTGAGCCATAGTAGGAGGAACAGGTGCAGGATTAAGAGGAGAAGTCGGTTCAACAGGTGGATATAGTATTGCAAAATTGTATTTCGTTGGTTATAAAGATGTACCAACTCAACTATTATAATTTGAAGAAACGTTGAAACTTTGTTGGTGTAAATGATGAACCAACTAACAAAATGATTTGACAAAAAGGAGAAATACCAACTGACAGCCCAAGCTCTTTTTCATTTTTTCTCTTTTTTTTTTCTCTTCTGTTTTTCACATCTTTTATTCTTTATCCATTTTTTTGTGAGCTACTTTTACTCTGACTAATTGGTATTCTCTTACATAGCGAAGAAACAGTGACAAATCATTTAATATAATGCTAAGATGAACAATCCAGACTTAATCCAAAATCATGACGAAATCAAAACTACCCCCATTAGATGAGAATATCCAAACCCGACATAACAAGATATAACCCAAACCATCCACTAGCAAAGGCAACCGATGACCCGCCAGGACTTCGACTATCGATATGGCTAGGAAAAGTGTATATTTAGGTGGATTTAACAAAGAACAAGCTAATGACAACATGTTTTCTATTGTTTCTTGCACTAAAAGTGAGTGCAACACAAGGGTTTTAAACGGTGGTTCACTAACCAGTGTAGTTAGCTACTAAGCACATCACAAAACATGTACATATAACAGATTTTTACGAAACAAGGGTGAAACATACAAAGAACAAAGGTATAATTCTAAATTTGCCTCTTCTTCATCTAGAAAACCACGGAACGATCAACCAGGACAAGTTCCAGAATCAACGCTATCACCGGCATACTCATAGCAAATAAAATAACTCGGAAATGGAAAATCAACCTCAAACTTGCACATCATAGTTCAGAGATCTAAAAGAGACCCTTACTTCCGGATAAATCCAAAAGCCTAAGGAGGGACAAATTTACAAGGCTAATATTTCCAAAACTGTACACCTATCATATCTAGAAATGACTCAATAATCTCACAATTTTGGTGTTTTGGTGCTATAAGCATGCTAGCAATGTTATTAATCCAGAAGGGATGCCACATCAATCAGTCAAAACACATTCCTCATATTAAAAGTTTGTACCAAGGATGTAGTTAAATTGCTTCATTATATGTATAACTAGGGGACAAAAGCAATTAACTACAAGGACAAGCATGCAAAATCTTCAAAAATACCCGACTTTTTCCTATTTACCTCCCCCCCACACTTAAGTTGGACAATTCCCTCAATGTCCAAGAAACTAAGGCAAACTATGGGAAATAGGGAAAGTAAACAAAAAGAAAATCAAGAATAAGAAAAACTTGCCGGGTATGACGGGTGTTCCATGCTTGAATGATGCCAACAAGAATATTGCGCTGAACTTACTGCCAGCATATGCATATGACATTCAACTTGCTATCAACATGAACACACGGTTAACGAGCAACATTATAAAACATGCATACCATTCTTCCTACTTATTTAAACAGAAATGGAAAAAAAATAAAAAAAAATTAAATACAAAACACGGGTTGCCTCCCGAGAAGCGCTTAATTTATTAACGAGTCGTTAGCTAGACTCGATCCTCGTAGAATTACCAAGGTTGGGATTCCGACACCCCCACACTTAAAGTGTTGGGAGGTCGACCCTTGAAAGGAGATAAACAGTTACCTTTCACCTTTTCAGAAATCCAATCATTTGCTCGACCAGAAAAATCAACAACCATCATCAGCTCCTCTTTCTCACTTGTTGATAAATTCGAGCACAACTCTTCAGACAACTTAACATTCCCATGAGAGACAGCAGACTTCAAACGACTGTAAAGTTTACGGATCTTAGCACACAGGCCATCCATTAAGTTCGAAACTGGCACTGCTGCCTTCTTCAACTCACCCTCCTGTTTCTCAAGCTTCTTATCTAACCATTCATCAACCTGCGAATCCAAAGAACTAATATAAGCAGTTAGTTAGCAACATTAGGAAAAGATACAGAACAGGTGTTTGTAAATGTCACCGACTCATTTCCTGCTCTCAAAGTAAGTTTTCCACGACCGACCTCAAGTTTAGCATCGGCCGTGGCAAGGAATGGTCTCCCTAAGATAAGAGGCACATCTAATGCTTCATTTGCTTCAATAATCACAAAATCGACAGGAAAAACCAAACCGCCCACCTTAACTAACACATCTTCTAGAATTCCCATTGGTCTAATTTCAGATTTATCGGCCAAATGGATTTTCATTTTAATCGGTTTCGGTTCTCCTAAATTCAGTTTAGAATAAATCGATGAAGGCATTAGATTAATACTTGCTCCTGAATCGTTTAAAGCTATTTTCACAGATAAATTACCAATCTTACAAGGTATGGTAAAACTACCTGGATCCCCGCGTTTTTCGGGCAACTTACTTGTCACTGCTGCTGAACAAACATCCTCAATCACTGTAGTTGTCACCTCTGCCAGATTTTTCTTATTCATCAAGATTTGCCTCAAACACTTTGCATAACCTGGCATTTGCACAACTGCATCTAAAAATGGAATGTTAATATGCAATTTACTGAGGTGACTCACAAATTTATCCATTTGCTGCTTTAGTTTATGTTTCACCAATCTCTGAGGAAATGGGATTTTGGGCTGGTACGGCTTTACTTCAGGTTTGTCAGCCTGTTTTGATGGAACGGCCGGTGTCTGCACAGCTGGGTTCGGCTCCATCTCTACTTCTTCAGCAACCTCCTTTTCTTCTTCATGTACCTGCGTAAGCGGAGTAGATTCATCAGGCAAATGATTTGCAGAATTATACGTATTACCTGATCGAGTTGTGACGGCATAGACATGCTCATTTCGAGCAATGGGAGAGTTGTACTTCGATCCCGATCCTTGATTGTTTTGTTAAGGCTTAGGATTCGGTTGAGTATTGCTCGGTAGAGTACCGGGCTGCCTATTCGAATTTCCTAGCCTTTGGAGCTTAGCTTCTATATCCTGGAAAGTCGCTTGAGTACTCTTGGTGCTCTGCTCAAGCTTATTAGCCAAACCATCCAATCTGGTAGTCATAGCATCCCATTGAGAGGCCATCTTCTCATTGGTAGCTTTCTGAGCACCTACCAAATCTTTCATGATATCTCTCAATTCAGCATTCGCATTATGCTGATTGTTGAACCTGCTAAACCTGCTTCCACTAAAACCAGAATTATTAGCATTAAAATTAGATAAAGGAAAAGAAGTACCTGATGACCGGTTTTGATAACCGGTATTCTGATTAAAGTTCCCTTGTTGATTCTGGACATAGTTAACTTCTTGAGCTGGCTTATCCGGGCAATCCTCTGAATAATGCATGTCCCCACAGTAGTCACAACCATTAGCAATTACCTTAACATCCCTTTCAATGCTTTTAAATCTCACATCTTGGTTGTCAAACCTCTCGTTCATCTACTTTGTGAGGGCTTTGACTTCAGCAACCAAACTTGATGCTTCACTACACTCTAGCTTCGCCACAGTCTTACTACCAGTTCTCTTGCTTATAAGCTCTTCCCGATTAGGAAACTCCTTGGCCATATCATCTAAGATTTTGTAACCTTCAGCCGGGGTCACATTGTTCAAACTACCTCCAAATGCCCCGGCTAATTTCCTTCGAGTTCTCTTTAGCAAACCATCATAGAAGATCTCAACCACTGCTTCTGTGTTCAGATTGTTCCCTGGACAATTCCTGATCATCTCCTTATATCATTTCCAATCATCTACTACATCTTCCCCTGGATCTTGAGTGAATGACCGGATCTTATTCTCCAACTGTCTTTCAGTCCTTATAGAATAGAACTCATCAATAAACCCAACACGAAGCTCATCCCAAGTTGTATACAGATCATCTGGCTGCTCCTTTAACCATGCCTTAGCTCCTCCACATAAAGTGAGTGGAAAAAGCTCAAGCTTTACATTATCATCTTGGTTCTCACCATAGTGGTAAAACCTACAAATCTTCTCGAACCTCTCTAAATGCCCATACGGATCATTATTAGTTACCCCATCAAACTTCTCTTCCTCCACACTTTTCAAATGACTTCCTTTGAGAGAAAAGTTAACTCCGGTGGTTGGAAGGCGAATAGGAGTGCCCCTATTAGTGGGGACATTTCTCCTACGGTCACCGTAAAGACGGTTATTGGGGTTTACCGGTTCTTGATCACCCATTCTCCTAGCTCTAACTGGTTGAGTTACCTGAATATTTGCTCTAGGAATTTCTGTTGAATCCGGTTGATGAGTTTTATCCCGATTATCTTCTTCCTCTGAGCTATCACCAGTTTTGAACAAACCACTACCTTCGGAGAATTTAGAACTTAAGAGCACCTCGGACGTTGAACCTTTCTTTGAGTAATCTTGATCCAAGTCTACGTTCGTGTGATCACGGTTTTCGGTACCTGAATCTATGTTGTCGGTGTTTGAGGGCTCCGTGTTGTTTGATCTGAGTAAGCGTCGTCTGGCTTTCCCTAGATTAGATTGAGGACTAAGCAAAGGTCTACCAGAGGCTCTTGTGTTCATCAACTACAAAGCACCTGCACACGCACCACAAGAAATACCGTTAACCGCACCAGAAACTAACAAAATAAAACTAAAATAAAAATAAAATCCATCTATTAAAACTAATAACTTCCTCGCAAATGAATGCAAGGAAGGATCGAATCACAAAACGAACAACTACTTAATGAAAATCCTCGGCAGCGGCGCCAAAAACTTGATGTGTATTTTCTAGTCTTAAGTTTATAACACGAAATACCTAGCTACTGACTACTACACACTTGCGGGCAGTGAACCCGTTCATATGCAATATAGTGACTTGGTAAGTATGAGGTCGAACACAAGGACTTATTAAGCATTTATTACAATAAAGTGATTCAGATTAAAAGGGGGGTTTGTGGCCGAACCACTTTGCAAGAGTTAGTAAGAAAAGTCAGTAATCCCGTAGGATTAATCGCAAGAGAATGTTTATTGTTGAATTTCGAACAATAATTTAAAAGGACACCTACTTGGATCAGCTCACATGCCAATCATCGGGTCTAAACATTACTTGCATTTGTTGAACGACTCAAAAGATAGACAAGACGAACTTCCGTTATACTTGACACTTTAATTGCTCCAAATATAGTTATCGCTTCCGCGTTTAATTTCTATCCAAAACAATTAAGCATTAAGATTCTGAGTTGATTTTAACGATTCAACCTATAAAGCTTTCTTCCGAACTGCTTATTCACCTAATCAGATTCCTCTATCATCAGTGTTTACAGATTCAAAGTGAATTTAATTGTTTAAAATCTTTATCGTTGGTTTCTTCCGAACTCCAATGACTTTAGGCTAATTATAGACCGATCAACCTTTTCATAAACCAATTGACAATGACATAGATTTCTTCCGAACTTCTAATTACAATTATCAATCAATAAATATAAAAGATAAAAAACAATATTTAAATTCAAATAAATATGGATCTTCGATTAAACGTAAAAACCTTATTCAACGTTTGCAAGTAACATTCACAACGACCCTATGACATGTTCACTACCCAAGCGGGTGCAAATAAGATTTAGCCACTCATAGTAACCAAGAAAACACAAATAATATTAAAAGAAATCATATTGTACCGATAATCTTGATGAATTCGACAAGCAATAATGAGTCCTTGAATAAAAATTGATATTCTTGAACAAATAGATGATAGAAATCGACCTACAAGAGCTTTCCAATTTGTTCCTTGCGTTTTTAGGGTTTTGAAGTGCTAAAAAGTGAATAATTCCCGTCCATAAACAATTAAAGATGATATATATATAGAAGCAGCGACTAATGGCCGTTAGGGAGGTGTAACGGCCGTTACACGGGTCATCTAGCAAATCTGTGCACTTATGGTCCTTTTTATTCTAACGCCCGTTAGAATTTTGTTGCACCATCAGTCCTTCAGTGACAAATGGCCGTTAGTCTGACCCCTAACGGCAATTAGCGAGAACTTGTAGTTACACCTTCCTTTTAACGGCAGTTATGATTTGGCTAACGGGAGTTAAGTGCTGAAATGGTTATACTTGGTCCTTTTAACGGGAGTTAACCATTCTAACGGGGGTTACACTTCTTCCATCATGATTTCTTCACTTTAACATCTTTTTTTTCACACCTCCTTCACCCGTAACTTCCACAAACATCATTTCATCCTTTCTAAAGTCGTTTTTAGCCATTTTCATCCGTTTTACATGTCATGTACCTGAAACCACTCACGCATACCATAAAGCATCGAAAGTACATACAAATAACTAACAAACGTGCATAAAACGACCTAAAACCCATGTGGGAAATATGTATATATTTAGTCACATCAACCCACTCGGGGCAGGCCCTTCCTGAGCCATAGTAGGAGGAACAGGTGCAGGATTAAGAGGAGAAGTCGGTTCAACAGGTGGAGTTAAACAACACAGCCTCCGGATATACACACAATCTCAAACTATAAGAACACAAGACATCTACATCTGCTTGCCTGACACCAAAAATACTTGGAACACCTATCGAGTTATACTTAAACCTACTCCTATCTAGCACACCGTCATGATCAGGGGGTATCACTGATTGAGCAACAAAAACAAACAAACTCTTCCCGTCCCTAACCTCCACTCCACCGGCAACAAAAAGCTCATAATCACCATTTTTGGAAACAGTAACCCAATCCCCAGATTCCTTCAATTTATAAAAGAAGTTGAAAAGAGCAATAGATGGTTCTATGCGATTCGCACAGCATAGGACTTGGAAAGCAATAATCTTCACAATACCGGTCGGGGTAAATAGTAGATATGTGGCACCGGTAATAATCTATAACGACAAGGAAAAAATCTGAAAGAGGGATCCTAAAGTTACCTTGCGAAAAAGCCTTCACATACATACCAACAAACCCCGCTAGGGATCGCATATGGATTCCCCCCTCTCCGGATAACAGACTAAGTTAGGGTTTTAGAAAAAATACATATTAACAAAGCTCTGATAGGTAGAGCGATTCAAGGTACTGGTGATATCCTCTATCCCTCGTTTCGACATTATTGATTATGGAATACAAAGAGGGGGAAAGAAGAGGATGATGTACCTGGACAGCGTCTGATGGATCACAAAGCACAGAGAGGAAAGGCGGAGAAAAGTCTAAAGAGAATACACAAATAAAAACCCTTCCTTTGTGGTAATAAATTGATATTTATATGGGTCATAATAATGGGTAACTACCCGGTGATAAATAACCCGAGAGATGTGCCAACAAGCTGCCACTAAAGGATAAATAGTCATTATGGCTTAGCTAGTATGATTCATGGATCACGAAGCAGCGGAGCAGTGAAGAACGTTCCTTTTGACTTCGAAGGTATGAAATTTATTATGTTCTTTGATTTCTTAAGTCTAATGCGATATTTTACAGATAAAACCTCCCATCAGACTTGGGGGGCTTGATGATATACCCATACGGAGCTCTAGCTCCGTACCCAAAGCAGAATACGAAGTCACCTTCATACAGGTAAAGCTATTAATACCTATAATGGAGCTCGACCCCCGCATAAAATGATTACCCCGGAGCTCTAAAGGTCACAATTACCCAGCTCCGAGGAGATATATAATAAAGCTCGGATATAGATCTTCTCCATAGTTAATCTATTAAACGTGTATCGAAGCTCCGATACACTCGGACATAACTTGGTAACAAGATTACCACAAATCTCCCCAAGAAGGAAACGAGATATTCATAAAGGAGAAAGAGATTTATCCTAATTCTCTTACCCTCCTCTCCAAGTTATCTACCCTCTATATAAATAGAGGAGGAAGCCTCACGGCATTTGGATTCATCAACATCATACGAACAACATACAAAACCCTCACACATAGTTTATTCGACCTCCGAATAAACCCTAAGTAAAACCCCTAAACCCTAAGTCGATCGAATCGACTTAGACACATAATATCTGTAACAACCCTCAATTTTCGATTAGGACAACTTACTTATATTCATCTAGCTATCTATTCCTAGAGGTTTAACAAGAGAATTGACCTTCTAGACACTTATGATGTAGTGATGATTACCCTCTAGTTCAAAGAAATAACGCAAATGACTAGCTATCTTAGAAATGCCATAAACAATAACAATGATCAATCAAGGCACTCTCAAGGCACACACATGACACCCAAATACCATTTTTCTAAACATATGAACCAATGGGAGGATGCCTAGCCTTTTCACTCCTTGAGTTTCCAAGACAAGATTTATACACTAGTGCACACAATCCTTACAATACTTTTTCATTTTCTCTCTCACACTTCTTGTCTCTCTTCCTCTCCCTCTCTCTCGTGAATTACATAGCAAAAGTGGGGGCGACCACGACTTCCCTTTATTCTATACACAACTACACACACAATCCCATCATTTCTCTCAACTTTTTCTCCCCTCTTCTCTCTTCTTCACGGCAGCAGCAACAAAGGGGCAGAAAATCTTAGTATATGATTACGTAAAATGAACGTATGTCCAGAAATGATTTAAGCCTACAGGGTCAACGTCTCGACACGAATGTAACTATAAGTAATTAATATATTTAATGTAATTTATTATTTAATTAGATCACGAAAAACTAACGGTCATCCATTAAAATATTAATAATTAACAGTACTTAACTGACGGACTTAACGGAGGAGATAATTGTAATTATGAGAACAATTAGAAAACCCTTTAGAATGTTCTCTAGAGGGGACGGCTACAAGGAGAAGGGAAAAGGGTTTTCCAAAACCCTAAACTTTGTAAACAAGTTACCTAATCCTATAAATAGAGGTCTAACCTAAGTGTTTATCACACATTCAATTCATAAGGTTTCTCAATACCCTAAATCTCTCTCCCTCTCTCTCTTTCGGTTTATAGTGGCCGAAAATTCTCAACCCTCTTTTAGGGTTCTTGGTGATTCGATCAACGCAAGTAAAAGGAGAAGTCAATCGTTGCCGGTTCGTGATCAAGTACTAGCATACATACATCCTTGTGTCGTGTATGCAAACGTAGAGGGATTTACTTCATATCCTCATAAAAGTTTCTTACTTTTATTTTCAATTAAAGGTACATGATTTCTTTCTTGGTTAATTAATTAACTACATAGATCTCTCTTCCGCTGCGTGCTTTGTGTTTTGATTTGATAAATTGTTATATATCCCAACAGTGGTATCACGAGCCTATTATGTATGTTTCTTGATTACCAATTAAAATCAAAACTTGAAGGGGGGTTAGGGTTCTTGATTTTTATAATTTTCGAATATATATATATATATTTAAATTAATTTTTGTAATTTAATTACATTATTTAAATTGGAAACAAATAATGTTTAATATATTCCAGAAAATAAAAAAAACTGTTTTTTTAGGGTTCCTAATCCAAGTTTTGATTAATTGCATGTTTATGTGACAAATTGCATGTATATATGGTGTACCTTTATTTTTTAATTGTTTAAAAGAAGTAAAAATCATGAATTTTTCATGCAAATTATTCATGATTATTACTTAGATATATTGATATGAAATCTTGATCATTAGGGTTAATTATGCTAGATAATTGAATAACTAATTGTGTGACAATGTGATTAAGTTTGTGAAAATTCCTGTTTGACACCAGTTCACTAATATAATCATAACTAATCAACCGTAAGGAGTTAGAAGCTCAAATTGTTACAGTAGATGCTTGACTCATAGGGCTACAACTTTCATGTTTTGTGCTAATCCCAGTTCGGCCTTATTCAGGGCCAGATATGGTCGTGAAGCTGCTGGATTTTCTAGATCAGCAACAAGTTTATTTATGGTAGATAATTTGTTATGGAATTTTTGGCTTACGCAATCAAGGTAACTTGATGTATGTAATCTTTTCCATATCGAAAAAGAGCCAAATCTTATACCATAGTTACCAAAATTAGGTTGATTACCTTAATTGTTAAGTTCTAAATTAAGTAAGTTACCTTAATTGTTAAGTTGTTGTGATAACACGATTTCTAGCACCGAATTCACATCATCAATGGCGGTTTTGGTGAGTGTGTGTTCTTGGTGTTTGTGTGTGTTTTGAGAGAGAAAGTGAAAGTAAAGTTGCTGATTGGAATTAATGTGAGAGTGTAAGGCTTCCAAAGTTATGATTCCTAAGGTTATGAGGGGTATTTATAGGCTAACTATACAACTATGTTAATTATCACAATTAGCCCCTCAACCTTAGTAATCATACACCTATGACTTAACTACAAGAAAGTCCTCTAATCTAAATTACAATTTATCACTATTTTGGATTTCTAACATTCTCCTCCTTAGTGATATATTGTAATAAATGAAGTACGTGTTATCTTGTCTTGTTGGAATTAATTTGATGAGCCCGGTGGTGAAGACAATTGGTGTGTTGAAACAAGTCTTTAAAGCTTCCTTTCTTGTCTTTGTAAAACTTGATTCAGTCTTGGTCTTGGACTTCTTGAAGTTAAATCATGAATTGAATCTCAATGTTCTTTTTGAACAGATAATAGAGAGTATGTGTGTGTCTTAAATCTTTGAGGATTGTTGAATCATGAATCAGAGTTGTCTTTGAACGCGGAAGGTATAAACTTGTCTTTTGATTCTTCAATCTTCGATTCTTGAGTGAAATTCAACTTCTTGATTCTTCGATCTTTAAAGAGGATAATGAAGTTGAACAAGTCTTTATGCTTTCTTAAGAGAACAATGAAGTCGAACTACCATAATGTCTTCTTGAGTGAATCTATATCTTCTTGGAATGAATTCTCATAAATAAGTACTCTCCCCCTTGATGTATGCACTGGAGCTTCTTGATAAAGTGTTGTTGTATGACTTGAAGATCTTGAATGAGGTATGTTGATGAAGACTCTTTTGAAGCTTTACACCATTGAACTGAATCTTCTAATCAATCTTTCAGTTTTTTTAAGCTTTGATCTTTGTCATAGTAACTTGAACACTTTGGAGAGAATATCCTTTCTTCTTCGGTCTCATTCTTATCTTTGTAATGAAATCAGTTCTTTTTTTTCAATTCAAGATCTCAATCAACTAAGATTTAGTAAAATTTTGAGTTCAATTGACTATCATGAGCAACTTTTGCTAGAAGGCTTCGTTTTGGACATGTGACCAGTCAAAACAACCAAACACAAACTTTTCTCCTTGCTATCCTTATCAATTATTCTTATTTCTTTCCCAATCAATAATAATATTTTGTCCCCCTCATAATGACAAAGTTGGAAACTTGACAGGATTATGTTTTAAACTATCATGAATCTATTGGTGAACAAAAAACTATGATTTTATGTGATTTGAGATGTGAAATTTGATAGAACAATGAACATAAAATGACAAACAAAAATATGAAAATACTTTTGATTTTTGAAGAATTTGTGACTGAATTCAGTTATGGATTGAATCAAAATGATGTTTTGCTCTGATACCACATGTGATAACACGATTTCTAGCACCGAATTCACGTCATCAATGGCGGTTTTGGTGAGTGTGTGTTCTTGGTGTTTGTGTATGTTTTGAGAGAGAAAGTGAAAGTAAAGTTGCTGATTGGAATTAATGTGAGAGTGTAAGGCTTCCAAAGTTATGATTTCTAAAGTTATGAGGGGTATTTATAGGCTAACTATACAATTATGCTAATTATTTCAATTAGCCCCTCAACCTTAGTAATATACCTATGACTTAAGTACAAGAAAGTCCAGTAATCTAAACTACAATTTATCACTATTTTGGATTTCTAACACTATTTTAGTAACTTACCTTAATAGTTAAGTTGTAAATTTAGTAAGTTTAATTTTGCCTTTATTATGAATATTGTGTGCGAAGTTGTTTTCGGAAAATATAAACTTGACTAAATTATATCGAAATAATTGATTTTGTTTATAAAATTGATGCCCTAAAATCAAAAGATACACTGGCTCACCCATTTGAACGAACTCTAAGAGAGATATAAGTAGGAGTGCGTTAGCCTTCTAAAAGGGCGGGTTTTTAATTGCGTTCATCGCAAACCTTTGCCCTTGCGCTTCTTTGTGAGTTCAAATGGAGCTACCGAGCTCTTTTGTATTTAAAAGCAATAAAAATGAGTTTTATAAACATATTATGTTTAGAAGATATGCATGAATCTTCAAAACATAACCTTTTGATCACACATCTAATTGTATGACCCAATAAACATAAGTCATTTGCCATCCAATTTGTAAAGGACACATGTGTTTGTTGTTTTACTCACTGGTATACAGTGGTGAAATGGCAGTTGCATGGCAAATCCCATTCACTGATATACAATGGTGGACAAATTTGCGCATTCTTGGTTGGACGACTTAAAGTGAGTTAAGCGGTGAGACCTTGACCCGTGGCAAAAGATGGGTGTGAGTCCACCTATACAAGATGTGTAATGAGAACAAAATATAACAAGATATAAAATAGGTTAGTAATAAACACAAGTATATCAAGTAACCCGACTGGCAAGTGATTCAAATCTAGATAAAGACTAGTTATGAGTCACGATCCAGATATGGATATGAACAATAAAAAACAAGTGCTTGAAACTATATAAATACTAATTATATTCAAGTATTATGGCAATGAGTCAAGATGTATTTTTCAATGTATTTTATTTATATCTATAAACAAAATACAAGAGTTGTTGCGGAACAAAGATAATCACACTTGTGAAAATATCTAAACAACCCTAGAAATACAAATGATCTATGCGACAAGGAATTACTCGTAAGAATACTTAGAGTAATATCACACATTGCAATTGCCAAAGTTCCAAGCAATTTTGCAAGTGTGAGAAGTCTTATATTTATAGGCAAACATGTCTTGATGACATGGCAATATGTCGTACAAATATGATTGGATGCATTTATGGATTTGTGGGACAAATCCATAACATGTTTGTTTAAGGTAAAGTATGTAAGTTTCTTTGATGTGACTTGACATACTTTACATCCAACCTTTTGCTAAAACTTTCCCAATCCCTGGTTGAGAGTAATTAACCGGGTAAAGGTAGTTAAAGCTGCAAAAAGACTTTCCTCGTAATCAGTGAAAAAGTGTTGTAAGTACTTTTTCACTGAGCCTCTTCAGATTCAACTTCAGGTAAGATCTTCTCTGAGCTCTGCTTCTGAGATGATCTTCTTCTTCAGTCTTCAATATTTGACTTCAGTCTGAACGTCTTCAGTGTAGGTTGATTCTGAATCTGAATTGAAGCTTCAGTAAGCATTATTCTGAATGACTTCAGAATCCTGAGCAAGCTTTCTTCACTAAACCTTAACTATTTTGAACAAATCATACTTGGTCGATTTTCGACCTAACAAATTCCCCCTATTTGTTCTAAAATAGTTCATGTATTTTAGACTTCTATCTATACAAGTTTGTAAGTCTAAAAATACAAGTTTTTGTTTAAGTTGTAAAAATATTTCTAAGGACATCTCATAGATCATGATGCCTTAAGAAAATTTTCTTGTTTGCTTCTCTAACTTAAACTATTTCCTAATAATATGATGTAACTTGTAACTATATAAAAGATACTGAGATGATTGTTCAGTTACAAGTACAGAAATAAAAATGGAAAATATTTACAAGTACAAATATTTACAAAAGAGATACAACTACTTCTTTGCAGGCCTTGAGCCAGAAGGTGCTTCAGTAGCCTTTCTCTTTGGAGAACTAATCTTCCCAAATAATCTTTCCTCCATCTCAACTTTGGCCTTCATTTTCTGTTGGATCTTCAGCATCCATGCGCCAGTTAGATGAGACTTTGGTTTTCCTTTCAGAACGGTGATCATCTCCTTGTGCTCAGAATACCCAAACTTATGCACTGAAACCTGCTCATATTCTTCTTCTGCTCTACCTTCTCTTTTCACAACCAGATTGAACAATTTCAGACCATCTTCCTTCAGAATTTGCACGTCAAGGATCTTTACAGGATGGCACCTGTGTTTCATATAATAATCATACTGATCCTTTTCATGTTTATCCTTCACCTAAGCAACTTCTTTAGAAATAGGTATGAATGTAGAGAGGTCAGAATCTCGAGCATGTTTTCTTGTAGACCTTGGGCTAGTTAGTTTGGGCTTCTGAGGTGGCCTACAAATTTCCTTCTCAACCTTCAGAACACTGGCCATAATTTCTTTCTTCTTGATCTTCATCTCTTTCTTCCTATTTTTTACCAGATCTTCAATAGACAATTTGAAAGTGAGATGATCCAGCTTTTGTTCTAAGGGAGAATACTTCACCAAAACCAGAATCCTTAGTCCCCCTTTTCTTTGGTTCCTCAACCATCTGAGCTTTTCCTTTGTCTTTCTTAACTTGTTCAGATGGTTGGGGTTCAGATTGTTTCTTCAGTTGTTCCCCCTCAGATTCAGATTGCCTCTTGGTCGCTTCAATTAATTTTTGAGAGCTGGCAAGCAGACCAATTGGCACATCACTTCCCCCTTTGGGAATCTCCGCAGGCATCTTAGCATATAATTCAATGGCCTTCTGCATGCCCTGCAGAAGATCCCAATTCTGCTGGGTAATACTATCAGAAATGCCTTTAGACATGGTGGCAAACTGAGCTCTTAATCTGAAGGTAGAGTTCAGGTTCAGCTTCTCATGTTCCAGGACTTCCTTCAGCAATCCTTTTTCTTCTTCAGATAATGCACCAGATGGGGGAGGAGTAACAACTTCAGGCTCTTTCTTGAGCAAGGCCAGGATTTCATCCAGTTGCTTCGACTGGTTCTGAACTTGTTGATCAAGTGTTGACACAGACTTTTTTAGTTCATTAACAGCTTTGTCAACCTTGTCATTTGTTGCCTTGGAGACTTCATAAACCATCGACCTGACCTTCTCTTCAACCTTCTCAGCCACCGACACTGAAATCTGAGAAATAAGATCTTCAGAGAATATAGACTTCAGTGTCTCAGAAACCTTTCCACCAACAGAATCACCAAGGGACTTTTCATCAACACTTGGGTTCTTGACCAACTCACCAACTTCTTTTTCAACTGCCAAAAATGAATTTTGTATCATAAGAATCCAGGATTGCAGATTCGCAACAACTGAACTCTGCACATCCTGTTTGTTCAACTAGAAAGCTTCACCAATAGCCCTACTCAAACCATTACATGCCGATACCAATTCATGTAACTTCCCAACCACTAAGCTCTCATTAACTGCAACTCTTGTAAATTCAGTACCTATAGCAATCTGGGCACCTTTCAGATCGGCCAGAGACTTGGTGTTGGCAGCCAGAGATTTAGATAAGCCCTCAACCTGAATAAGTAGGTTTTAGACTTCGGTTTGTGACTTCTCTAGCTGAGCTTCCATGCTCAGGGGTGCAGCAGACGAAGTGGAAGCTGAAGCAACAAAGGGAGTTGTCTTGATGCCTGCCAGAGTTTTCTCTAATATCCATTCTGAGGGACCATCAGACTCGGTCTCAGAATCCAATTCCTTTCCTTGATCTTCTGGCAGATCATAAGTCCTCCTTGGTGGAACATCATGAATTTGAGGGTGAAGAAATTGAAGTGGTGGTTGAAAAACGGCAGAGGTAACATATGCTGTGTAGTGCCTTGTGGAAACAGAGGATGTTGATGTGAAATTGGTGGTGGTTGATAAGGTGGATCAAGATCGATAACATTTTGTTGTTGTTGTTTTTGGTGGTGGTGGTGGTGGTGTTATCTTTCCAAAAGAGGCGGTGACATGGGTTCGTCAACAAGGTTGAGGGTTGGCTCAGAATCCGATTGATTCTCCCTCAATAAGTCCTCATCAAACTCAAAATCTTCGAGGTTTCCCTCAGGAAGCTCATCGTCATCCCAGATATTTACAATCTGGTCAGATATGCTCTGGTCTTGATTCCCAGAATCCAAGCCAGCACCCAGTTCAGCAGCTGCTTTAGCAGTTGCATCGTCACTGGTCAAAGGTGGAACTACTTCAGTCGATACCATTTGTGCCTCAGTAACCCTTGTGCTGGATCTAAGAGTCTCTTCATTGGCCGCAGAAGTTGAAACCTCCATCTCTCTGGGTATCACCTGAGAAATATCAAAAGTTTGTGCATGCAAAGAGTGTAAGATTTGTGAAGTTACAGGGAGTGCATGTGCAGACTCAACTTCTAATGTGTGTTGGGCTGACACACTAATATCTTCCCCATCTCCTCATAAAGAAGTTTTTGAGATGGTTGCTTGCAAGTTTACCATTTGACCTTCTTTTGAAACCTGTTTTGAGGTCTCAGAAGGCTGAGCTTGGGTACTAGTATCCTTGGGTTGTAAGGATGGCCTAAAAGGACGCAGTTTTAATAAACCCTTTGGAGATCTTGAGGAGTCTTTTGGGAGATCCTCAGGTTGGTCAGTGGAAGATGAAGGTGGCAGGGTAGAACTTGTTTTGGGTTTAAACAAGTGTAACATTTTGCCACTAGATCGACTGGTGGGTCTCACATTCTTTTGTGACCCGCCTAGTGATCTTTCTGAGCCAGCCGGTCGTGCTGCGTCAGTTTTAACATTGTTACCAAGTACCTGAAGCATTGCAGGGGAAAGCTCAGGTTCGTCCTCAGACTCAGTAAGCTTGGGGAGGTCTTTACAAAATTCCGTCTGAGAGCTCTCCTGAAGGATGTCAGAGTATCCTTCTCCCAGAATGACAAGAAAACATAAACTTAAAAATCTAGGGAAGGCAATATGAATACTCCTCTTCCCCTTCAGCTTCGTCAACAACTGAGCAAAAAGCATCTCGGCAAAATCTACCTTCATCCCATGCCATAGATAGTAACCTATCTCAACTTAGATCAAGGAAATCTGATCCAATCCGCTACTATTTCCTCCAAGACACTCCACGATCTGTGTCCAGAAATATTTCCAACAACTCTTGAAGCCCGCAATAAATATGTGGCCAGATGTCTTCAAGTTGCCACCATCATCAAGAATTTGGTTGTGGCCGGTGGCAAGCAAAACTTCTCTAAAATTAACCCCTTTTTGTCTTTTTGTATATGGGGTGTTGGGAGGCAAATAATTTAACCGGAGTGTCTCCCGGAAACCATCAAGTGTCAATACGCACTTCACTGTACCCTCTTTTAACGTGAATGCTATCGACTTATCATCCTTGGCAACTTCTGCCGTATACCAAAATTCCAACAAATATCGATGATATAACTGCTCTGGATCGGCAGTTAGGGCGTAGGAGATGGGGCAGCGTTGAAGGAACGCGTTTAACTTGCCCATCAACCCTTCAAATTTGGTATTTAAGGCTGCCTTATAGTTGTTCATGTTAAACCGTATGGTTTTGGATTCGAAATCCTTTGGCCATTGAGAACTGGGTTTAACTGCAGATTTGGGTGGTGAATATTCAAAAGCAATAAGGGTTTTGGGTTCTTTTATAGTGGATGATGTAGCCATTTGAATATAAGATAGAATGAAAGAAAGGAGATGAAAATGTGTTAAGGAAAAATTAGGGTTTGAAGTTATGAAAGAGAATGAAATGAATGTTGAATGTTTGAGAGAATGAGAGAGAAGTATGATTAGGAGTAAATGAAAAATGAAATAAATGATGGAATGATTTTGGAAAAAGGTTTTATATTTTCAAAGGAATACGAAAGGATTTTCCACAGAAAATAAATAAAATGATTTTGAAATTCAAACCCAATAAAATATAATGATATTTTATTGAAAGTAATTTTGATCGGGATTGAAATCCTAAATAATTTTTGGTGACACGTCCGCATTTAATGCAACAACGGCCATGACCCCACTTTTTCGAGAAAAATTCAACCATTTTTAATGCAAAAGCAATGATCATTTTTCTTTACGGCGCAAGTGGTATGACACGTCAGCAAAAAGGTATCCTGGAACAGTAAAAATCACGTGTCCACTTGCCAGCTAAGTATCCATTGTATAATAAAAGGTTTTGATGAACTTCAGATTAAATAATTTAAAGTTCTGAGAAAGGTTAAGGAAGTGCAACCTGAACCTTCTCATTTTCTGAGATTCTGAAGTCGATCAGTTTTGAATCATTTCAGACAAAATATTTTCTGAGGCAAAAAATTCCCCTTCAGAAAAAAAAAAATTTCTTTTCTTGTAAAAACATTTTTGTCTATTCCCCATGAACTGCTACACAGGATTCAGCATTCCCAACTCGCTGATGAGATGTTTAAAAGTTTTGACATCTAAAGGTTTTGTAAATACATCAGCTAGTTGTTTGTCAGTGGGAATGAAATGAATTTCAATATCACCTTTTAAAATATGATCACGAATAAAATGGTACCTGAGATCAATATGCTTGGTTTTAGAGTGCATGACAGGATTGTGAGATATTGCGATGGCACTTGTGTTATCACAAAATATTGGCGTTCTTGTATACTTAACACCATAATCAGTTAGTTGGTTCTTCATCCATAGGATCTGAGCACAACAACTTGCTGCAGAAATGTACTCAGCCTCAGCAGTGGATAATGAAACTGCAGTCTGCTTTTTGCTCGTCCAACTAACCAACTTGCCACCAAGGAAATGACAATCACCTGTGGTACTTTTCCTATCTATCTTACAACCTGCATGATCAAAATCTGAATAGCCCATGAGATCTAGACTTGAGCCTTTGGGATACCAAAGACCTAGTCTGGGGACACCTTTTAGGTATCGAAAAATCCTTTTTACTGCATTCTGGTGTGCTTCTCTGGGATCAGATTGAAATCGTGCACAAAGACATATTGCAAACATTATGTCTGGTCTACTTGCAGTTAAGTACATTAATGATCCCACCATGCCACGATATTTTGTGGGATCGACAGGTTTTCCATTAGGATTTGAGTCCAAAGTTAATGGTGCAGAAATTGGAGTATCTTTAGAGGAGACAGAATCAAATTGATATTTATTTAAAAGATCTCTGACATATTTTTCTTGATTAATAAAAATACCATCACTGGTTTGTTTCACTTGAAGCCCTAGAAAATATGTCAACTCACCCATCATACTCATTTCATACTCAGAAGACATTATTTTAGAAAACTTGTCACACAATTTTTCATTTGTAGAACCAAACACAATATCATCAACATATACTTGTACAAGTAAGATATCACTTTTTTCATGCAGATATCACTTTTCTCATGCAGGATGAATAAAGTGTTATCTATTGCACCTCTATGAAAACCATTATCTAAAAGATGCCGAGTTAGAGTATCATACCAGGCTCTAGGTGCTTGTCTCAGACCATATAAGGCTTTGTTCAGTCTATACACCCAATGAGGTTTTTCTTTGCTTTCAAATCCTGGTGGTTGAGATACATACACAACTTCTTCTAGCTCACCATTCAGAAAAGCACTTTTGACATCCATTTGGTAGACTTTGAATTCATGATGAGCTGCGAATGCCAAGAAAATTCTGATAGCTTCAAGTCTGGTTACTGGTGCAAAAGTCTCATCAAAATCAACTCCTTCTTCTTGTGCATAACCCTTTGCAACAAGTTTGGCCTTGTTTCTGATTACATGACCATCTTCATCTACCTTGTTTCGAAAGACCCATCTTGTCCCAATTGGTTCTTTCTTCAGATTGGGGGGACATGGAACAAGCTCCCAAACATTGTTCCTTTCAAATTGGTTGAGCTCTTCTTGCATGGCTTCAACCCAACTTGGATCTTTTAAAGCCTCGTCAATCTTCTTCGGTTCTATCAGTGATAAGAAGCTGACATATAAGCATTGATCGCTTATGGCTCTTCTGGTCCGAAACCCTCTACTTGGATCGCCAATCACTTGATCAATTGGATGTGAGCGAGTCCATTTAGAGTAATGACCAGGATGAATAACTATATCAGTGCAAGAACTCCTCTGGTTTACTTCAGGAGATGGTTCAGAATAGACTATTTCAATTTCATCATCTTCATCATCTTGTAAATCACGATTTGCGTCATGAAATTCTTCATTCTGAGGTAATTCAAGGGATACTGATATCTGAGGAGCAGCACGCACATCTGATCCAATAGTCAACTCAGAGGGTAGTTTGAATGTGACTGAAGGATAAAATGGAATGTTACTTTGTTGACTTGTAACTGCGTCTGAACTAGAATGATTAGAAACATGTTCAGGTGACTGGTCAGATTTGTCATTGTGATCAGATTCACCAAAACTGATAGGACCTTCTGAAGGTGGTTCAGAGATTGGTTTATTAAAGATTGCAGAATTTGATTCATCAAAGGTAACATGAATTGACTCATCAACCTTTTCAAGTCTTTTGTTATAGACTCTAAAGGCCTTGCGAATTGTTGAATAACCTAGGGAGTAACCTTCATCAGCTTTGGCATCAAATTTGCCCAGTTTGCTGGAATCATTCAGAATATATACTGGACATCCAAAAACATGAAAATATCCAATATTAGGCTTTCTATTTCTGAGCACTTCATAGGCAGTCTTCTTATGTCTTTTGCAATAAATGGAGCGATTCTGGGTGTAGCAAGCAATTGCAACAGCGTTAGCCCAAAAACATTTTTGAAGACCTGATTCATTCAACATACTTCTGGCAGCTTCTATCAGCGTTCGATTCTTTCTTTCTACAACACCGTTTTGCTCTAGTGTATGTGCTGAGGAGAAGTTCTGAGATATGCCAGTGTCAGTGCAGAAGGTTTCCAGAGTGGAATTTCTGAATTCAGTGCCATTGTCACTTCTGAGCTGACGTACTTTTCGCTTGTGCTTGAGTTCAATCTGTTTGATGAGGGCAATTATTTCAGCAGCAGCTTCACTTTTGTTTCTGAGAAAGATCACCCAACAGTATCTTGAATATTCATCGACTATAACCAGAGTGTACTTCTTCCCCGCTCTTGTCTGAACATTCACAGGACCAAAAAGATCCATATGAAGCATATGAAGTGGTTCAGTGATGCTGAAATTTTGCTTGGTCTTGAAGGATGCTCTCTTCTTCTTTCCCATTTCACACCCTGGACATGGTTTGTCTTTATCAAAAGACATGGCTGGTATCCCATCAGCCAGTTGTTTTCTTGACAATTTATTAATATTTTTGAAATTGAGATGGGATAATCTTTTGTGCCACAACCAGTTGGTGTCCTCATCTGCCCTTGAGTAGAAACATTGTTCAGAAGTAGCACTATTCATATCTACAACATAAATGTTTCCCTTTCTGGGTGCAATCATTACTACCTTCCAATCTCTGTTGAATATGGTGCCTTGTGAAATATCAAATAAAACCTTAAAGCCATCATCACACAGTTGGCTAACACTGATCAGGTTATATTTCAAACCATTCACATATGCAACTTTAGTGAATTTGACTTGTCCATTGTTCACAACACCATATCCCTCAGTTTGTCCATTTTCATCATTACCAAAAGTTATTAAGGGCCCCTCTTGCACCCTATATTCCTCTAGCAGGGTTTTGTGACCAATCATGATTCTGCCAGCAGCACTGTCAAGAAACAGGGTTTTGCCACCCTATAAGTGTTCTTTTTGCGGTCACCCTGCACATACACAAAGATTAGTTCTTTTTGGGAACCCATCTTTTGATGAGTTCACTGGGCTTTCCCTGAACAGCCTCAGATTTCTTTGGTACGTAAGGGACAGAAGGATCAAAGGGAATTTCAGTCATAATTTTAGATGACACAAAAACAGTTGGCTTAATGATTTCAGAAACCTTCTTCTTCTCAGATTTTTGTTTTTCTTGTTTGATTTTCTTTGAAAAAGGTTTTGGTTTTGTTTAGGATTTTGTGGAGTGCTTTCAACATTTTTTAAACGTGCATTACAAAATAGACTTGTCTAGCCAAATTTTGAAATTGACTTTCAATCCTTAACAAAATAGACTCTGAATTAGACACCCGAGCTCTACCAGAATCCGAGGCAGAAGGTTCAGCAGGGATCACATTTTTCTTCTTCTGAAGGTTCTTAGGAACCTTATTTGTAGACTGAGGGGAAGGCTTCTTGGATTTAGCTTTCTTGTCTGAAGCACTGGTCTGACATGCTTCAGATTTGCCCTCAGATTGTTCCTGGTTTTGATCAGTTATCACTTTTGATTTTCCAAGATCTTTAAAAATGATCTCTGGTCTCATTTCTTTAGGAAGTGCATCCAAATCAGTTATTACGGATGCAAGATGAAGATCACCAGTGCCATAAGCAATTCTTTGATTTTCAAATGTTTTCTTAATGGCAGCTTCAGGAAAAGGTGATTTCATCCAAGATTTAATTATTTTCTGTTCTTTTTCCAAAATAATTTTTAATTCTTCTTTTTCCAATTAAAGTTTAGAAACTAGAGATTGATAACTTTTCAAAGCCAACTGAACATCTTTCAGTTCTTTTAATCTGGCCTGACTGGCGTTCATTTCAGAAGAATTTATTTCAAACATTTTTATACTCTCTGAACGCACAGTTTCGACATAAGTTATGTCAGCCTCTATAAGAACCAAAAGATCCAGTTTTTGTTCTTCATCCTTCTCAAAACTGAAAGTACTAACCTTCTTCATGATGATATCCACCCAACGACCAGATTCAACATCAGACTTGACAACATGACTATGATCTTCACGAGCCATGAAACACATATCCCTTACTTCTTCTTCATCATCAGATGACACGTCAGAATCCTCCCATTTTCAGTGTCTGCCACCATGCAGCTATTCTTGTTGGATTCTTCCTGAGCCATCATCGCCATGTGGGCTTTCAGCTTTTTGTACTTAGCTTTGTACCCATCATCAGGCTTCTGAAAAATAGAATGGTTAGGGGCAGTGTGTGATGAGGAGGGTTGTGATGATCTGCATTCCTTCATAAAATGTCCTTTCTTTCCATATTTAAAACATTCTAAATTGGACTTATCGATAGTATTATTTGAATAAAATTGTTTGCCATTTCTCTTTGATTTAAATTTAAAACGATTAAAAGTTTTGGCAATCATGGCAACAAGGTCATCATCATCATCCTCATCACATTCATGTGATATTCAGAAATACCAGCTTTCATTAACTCAACTACCATCTTCTTCACAGAGTCAGACTGATCACTCTCAGAAGACAGTTGGGCAGCATCTTGTGGTTCAGAATAATGAACCAATGTAGAACTGGTTGAAGTATGATTCTTTGCATCTTGCTCAGCCACAGCTCTCTCAGCTTTATTCTCCTCAGTGTATTTGAAGGCACCATACAAGGAGGCCAGAGTGTGACTATGAAGGGTTTTGACTTGTCTTAAAACCATGATCAAATTCTCCCATTTAAAAGGCAATATATCACAAAACTTTTCAAGTAAAACTTCTTTGTCTTTTGTAACACGAAGAGCTTTTAATTGATTGACCAAATTTGTAAATCTAAGATATGTTTTAGTTAGAGATTCATTTGGTAATGCAAAAAATGCTTCATATTTTTTATTCAAAGAAACTTTTCTCATGGTGATAGTTTCCTTTGTTCCTTCAAACTGTGTTAACAACTCTTCCCACATTAACTTAGAGCTATCAAGTAAAACAAGAGTGGGTTTTAAACTTTCTGGGACAGCAAAGAGAATCATATTTTGTAATTTGGAATCTAGGTCAGCCAAACGATGGTCTTCCTCTGACCAATGATCTTTTTCCTTGGGTGTTAACCTAGGGGTCCCATCTTGGTTAAAAACAACAGTTGATGCATTCATGGGAACATAAGGACCTTCTACAAGAATGGTGGTCAAGTGTCTTTCAACTCCAACAATGTACTTGAGCATACATGCCTTCCAAGTAATGAATGTGTCACTATTTCCATTAAATTTAGGTACCGGATTGTTTGGAAAGTGAACATGAACACTGGGTTGAACTGGTGGTGGAGGTGGTGGATTTTGATTCATATTGACATTTGGGTTAGGGTTTCCATTTGGGTTTGGGTTCGGTTGTTTGATTCCAGACATCTTGTAGGATCAAAATAGGTATAACAATTTAATGATTTAACCTGACTCTGATACCAAATGTGAGTCCACCTACACAAGATGTGTAATGAGAACAAAATATAACAAGATATAAAATAGGTTAGTAATAAACACAAGTATATCAAGTAACCCGACTGGCAAGTGATTCAAATCTAGATAAAGACTAGTTATGAGTCACGATCCAGATATGGATATGAACAATAAAGAACAAGTGCTTGAAACTATATAAATACTAATTATATTCAAGTATTATGGCAATGAGTCAAGATGTATTTTTCAATGTATTTTATTTATATCTATAAACAAAATACAAGAGTTGTTGCAGAACAAAGATAATCACACTTGTGAAAATATCTAAACAACCCTAGAAATACAAATGATCTATGCGACAAGGAATTACTCGTAAGAATACTTAGAGTAATATCACACGTTGCAATTGCCAAAGTTCCAAGCAATTTTGCAAGTGTGAGAAGTCTTATATTTATAGGCAAACATGTCTTGGTGACATGGCAATATGTCGTACAAATATGATTGGATGCATTTATGGATTTGTGGGACAAATCCATAAGATGCTTGTTTAAGGTAAAGTATGTAAGTTTCTGTGATGTGACTTGACATACTTTATTCCCAACCTTTTGCTAAAACTTTCCCAATCCCAGGTATATGGTAATTAACCGGGTAAAGGTAGTTAAAGCTGCAAAAAGACTTTCCTCGTAATCAGTGAAAAAGTGTTGTAAATACTTTTTCACTGAGCCTCTTCAGATTCAACTTCAGGTAAGATCTTCTCTGAGCTCTGCTTCTGAGATGATCTTCTTCTTCAGTCTTCAGTCTTTGACTTCAGTCTAAATATCTTCAGTGTAGGTTGATTCTGAATCTGAAGTGAAGCTTCAGTGAGCTTTATTCTGAATGACTTCAGAATCCTGAGCAAGCTTTCTTCACTGAACCTCAACTATTTTGAACAAATCATACTTAGTCGATTTTCGACCTAACAATGGGACAAAACATGACTACAAATCACTTGATGAATCAAGTTTCATTTTGTAGGTCCCATTCTTACCAGGAATTGCACATGTAATGCAATTATTGATCGTCACTTACCTTTTGAGTGCAATCATTTCTAGCAGATCAACTGATGAAATGGTTGTATGTCAATTGGATCCTATCCTTAATGAAATTAATTGTTTATTTTATAAACATTGGGTAATTAATTTCTTAAGGATTGATTATCGAAAATATTGATTTTTGAACTTAATATGTTTTGTAGATGGCAATGAATCCTTCCACAAACACCAATGCTTTTCGGCAAATGTTTGAAAGAGAAAATCGTTCTGGACCAAACTTCAATAATCAGCTGAGAATTGTTCTAAATAGCTGTGAAACCCTTGAAGTGGAGAAACCCGTTGTTCCAGGAATTGGTGCTGCAACTAATGAGTTGAGTGCATCTAATGCTATGTATAGAAAGCAAACTGAAATGGATTTGTTTAATCTAATTAAAATAATTCATTGCTTACAACACGAGCAAGGAACACCGGTTGGACCTCATGTACTGGAAATGAAAATGTACTTTGAGCAATTAGAAAGGTTGAATCATACTTATGTTCCTCCTATTATGATTAGGTTAATTCTCGAATCTTTATCTAAGGATTTTGAGGAATTTGTGAGCAACTATCATATGAATAGCAAGAATTGTTCCATTGCTGAACTTCATGATGTGATACTTGAGTATGAAAAGAAGCTTCCAAAGAAATCTCCAACACCCCAAGTTCTTGCAATCAAGGGGGGTAGTGTCCAGAAAAGAAAACAATCGCACCTAGCTAAAGGGAAGTTTGATGGTAAAGGCAAAGGTAAGCAAATTGAGAACCCTTCCAAACCAAAGAAAACCCCTCTGGCTAAGAAAGAGCATCCGGTTAAATACCAGAGTTGTCATTATTGTAATGAAGTTAGACACTAGAAGAAGAACTGTCCTAAGTATCTTGCCGAGTTGATTGTGAAGAAGAAGCAAGCTAACGGTGCTAGTACTTCAGGTATCTTCACTATTGAATTATTTTCCTTAACTAAGTGTAGATGGGTTTATGACACTGGTTGTGGAACTCATATCTGTAATGAATTACAAGAACTTAGGAAAAGGGGGAAGCTGAAGCCTAGAGCTTTGCAGTTAATTGTAGGCAATGGTCTACCAGCACCTGTTGAAGCTATTGGAGAATATCATTTAGTTCTTCTTTCCGATTTAATTATTGTTTTAGACAATTTTCATTATGCACCATCTATTACTAGAGGTGTCGTTTCAGTTTCTTTGTTGAAAGACAACGGATTCATTAATGTTTTAATGATATTGGTCTTTCAGTTTCTAAAAATAATGTTCATTATTTTGATGCTATTGCTTATGATGGTATTTATGAAATTGATATGCATGGTTGTGATTCAAATAATTCAATGTATAATGTTAGCAAAAGAGCCAAGACGGACTTGGACTCTACCTATATTTGGCACACATTGGCAAAAATCGCATTGAAAGACTTCAACGTGAAGGGATCTTAAAATTAAATGATGAATCATTTGATAAATGCGAGTCATGTGTTTCCAGCAAGATGACAAGAAAACCTTTAAGCATACGCCGGAAAGGGCTAAAGATCTTCTTGGACTCATTCATACCAATGTTTGTGGTCCATTTAGACATGTGTCAAGGAAAAGAGCTAGCTACTTCATAACTTTTACGGATGATTTCAGTCGTTATGGTTATGTTTACTTGCTTAAACATAAACATAAACATGAAGTGTTTGAAACATTCAAAGAGTTTAAAAATGAAGTAGAAAATCAACTCGACAAAACCATCAAGATTCTTCATTCTAATCGAGGTGGTGAATACTTAAGCCAAGAGTTTTAGGATTATCTGAAAGCGTGTGGAATTGTCCAACAGCTTACTGCTTCATACACTCCTCAGCATAATGGAGTGTCCGAAAGGAGAAATCGAACCTTGCTAGACATGGCGAGATCAATGATGACCCGTACGACTCTCCCATTTCTGTTTTGGGATTATGCTCTAGAGACTGCTGTACGCATTCTCAATATGGTTCCAACCAAGAAGGTTGACAAGACGCCATATGAATTATGACATGGAGATGTCCCTAATCTGTCTTACTTAAGAGTCTGGGGATGTGAGGCACTTATGAAGCGCAATACGCCTGACAAACTTGAACCCAAAACTACTAAGTGAATCTTTGTCGGATACCCTAAGTAAATGATGGGTCATGACTTCTATGATCCCGTCAAAAACAGTGTTCGTGTTGCTCAATATGCTGAATTCTTTGAAAAGAAATTAGCTCAAGAGAATAGTGGGAGGGTTGTAGAACTTGATGAGACTCAAGAGGAAGATATGTCACCTTCTAAAGCTGCTAGCAATCATCAACTTGGGGGGAGGGGGAATGTTCAAAGTGATGAACCTCAAGTCGATGATGATGAAGCGATTCCACTTCGTAGGTCCGAAAGGACAAGACGTCCTACTGACAGATTATGTCTGATGGTAGAAGAAGACGTTTTAGGAGATCTCGATGAGCCTCAGAATTTCAAAGCTGCATTATCAGATCCAGAATATGACAAATGGCTACAAAAAATGAAATCCATGAAAGACAATCAAGTCTGGAGCTTGGTTGATCTTCCACAAAATGCTCCAACTGTTGGGTGTAAGTAGATCTTCAAGAAGAAGACGGACATGGATGGAAATATACATACCTATAAAGCTCGTCTCGTGGCGAAAGGTTATACTCAACTTTTCGGTATTGACTATGATGAGACCTTTTCTCCAGTTGCGGACATTAGAGCTATTAGGATTCTCTTAGCCATAGCTGCGTACTATGACTTTGAGATATGGCAAATGGATGTTAAGACTGCCTTCTTAAATGGTTACTTGGATGAAGAAGTCTATATGGATCAACCTAAAGGTTTTATTGATCCAAAACATCCCAACAAAGTATGCAAGCTTCAAAGGTCCACTTATGAAGCATCAAGAAGTTGGAACAAGCGGTTTGATGAAGAAATCAAAAAGTTTGGTTTCGTTCAAAACCTCGATGAGCCATGTGTATATCGTAAAGCTAGTAGGAGTTATGTTACTTTCCTTGTCTTGTATGTTGATGAAAAATTGATCATGGAAAGATGTTAAATCCCATATTCCAATGATGACATGTTGATGACATATTGTCTTGTATGTTGATGACACATTCCAATGTTGCAAGATGTTAAATCCCATCTTGGAAAGTGTTTTGCCATGAAAGATTTAGGAGAAGCAGCATTTATTCTTGGAATCAAGATCTATCGAGATAGATCAAAGCGATTAATTGGACTAAGTCAAAGTGCTTATATTGATAAGGTCTTGAAGCGATTCAAGATGGAAAATTCTAAGCGTGGGTCTATACCTATGCAAGAAGGACTTAGTTTATCTGTCAAACAGGGTGCTACTACACCTAATGAGGTGGAGCGTATGTGTAGAGTTCCTTATGCTTCGGCTGTGGGATCTATTATGTATGCGGTTAGATACACTAGACCCGATGTGGTTTTCGCGCAAAACATCGTTAGCCGATATCAACAGAATCCAGGTGAAAGCCACTGGACTGTTGTTAAAACATTCTGAAGTACCTATGAGCTACTAAAGATATGTTTTTGGTGTGTGGAGGAAATCCAGACTTAGAGCTCAAAGTGACCGGATACTGTGATGCTGGATTTCAAACTGATAAAGATGACACAAAGTCTCAATTAGGATTTGTCTTTGTTCTTAACGGAGGTGCTGTGGACTGGAAAAGCAAGAAGCAAACCACAAATGCCATGTCTGCAACAGAGTCTGAGTACATTGCCGCCTCAGAAGCCTCAATGGAAGCAGTCTAGATAAGGAAGTTCATTAGAGGGCTTGACGTGATCCCCTCGAGTGACTTACCCACTGATATGTACTATGATAATACTAGTGCATTAATCATTGCCAATGAACTCGAAGGTCAGAAAGGTGCCAGGCATTATGCTAGACGATATCACTATGTTCGAGAGCAGATCGAACTAGGGAAATCAAATTACTCAAAGTTCACACAGATTTTAACTTAGCTGATCCTTTCACAAAAGCTTTGTCTAGGCCCAAGTTTGAAAGGCATGCCGAGGGCATAGGACTTAAATATCTGTTGTTTCGGTATTTGGATAAGGGATGTTAAACCATTTGTATTTTCCATAATGAAATAAAGTATTTGATATGTTTGATTTCATTTAATGTTAAATTGTGTCCTATATTTGCATGTTTAATCATTGAATATTTTTTAATATTCTAAATTGTCCATTGTCAATTAATTATATGAGAATATAATTAAACTAAGACAAATCTGAGTGATTGGTTATATTCTTGGAATATATAATGGATGGTCCCACCAAACTCACATGATATTTAAATGGTTACTTTATCTATCCCTAGACTTGAGATACAAGCAAGTCAGCATATATGAATTGCACTTACTTGATATAGTTCTAACTCTCCTGAATAAGGGAGTACATAAAGGGCTATTTTCAGAAAGTGTATTGAAGTATGATGACTAACACGTGTAGTCAATACAGGATTTGTTCCTTCAACTTGAAAGTTGAAGTATGATACCATTTGACGCCCTCATTAGGACTACTTAAGATGCTTGCATGGCCGTGACTAAATAAATCCAGATGGTTCTCGATTATATTTGGTAATCATTAATTAGTTATAGAATGAGAAACAGAATCGTTAAATTATGAAATGACCTTGATCCATATTCATATTTAACAAGGTATCTAGAAACAAAGGGATGATAAATGCCTCAACCATTTAAATATACTTTAAGAAAATATACTTAAATATTTCTGGGAGCATTGGGGTATTGCTAGACGCTTACCAATGTTATTACCTTCATTTATTACGAGCTCAAGTGGGAGCTGTTAGTATATGATCACGTAAAATGAACGTATGCCCAGAAATGATTTAAGCCTACGGGGTCACACGTCTCGACACGAATGTAACTATAATTAATTAATATAGTTAATGTAACTTATTAATTAGTTAGATCACGAAAAACTAACGGTCATCCGTTAAAATGTTAATAGTTAACAGTACTTAACTGACGGACTTAACGGATGAGATAATTGTAATTATGAGAACAATTAGGAAACCCTCTAGAATGTTCTCTAGAGGGGATGGCTACAAAGAGAAGGGAAAGGGTTTTCTAAAACCCTAAACTTTGTAAACAAGTTACCTAATCCTATAAATAGAGGTCTAACCTAATTGTTTTCCACACATTCAATTCATAAGGTTTCTCAATACCCTAAATCTCTCTCCCTCTCTCTCTTTCGGTTCATAGTGGCCGAAAATTCTCAACCCTCTTTTAGGGTTCTTGGTGATTCGATCAAAGCAAGTAAAAGGAGAATTCAATCGTTGCCGGTTCGTGATCAAGTACTAGCATACATACATCTTTGTGTCGTGTGTGCAAACGTAGAGGGATTTACTTCAAATCCTCATAAAAGTTTCTTACTTTTATCTTCAATTAACGGTACATGCTTTCTTTCTTGGTTAATAAATTAACTACATAGATCTATCTTCCGCTACGTGCTTTGTGATTTGATTTGATAAATTGTTATTTATCCCAACAGAAAATGCCCTTGAACACCCCAAAACTCACTATTAAACTTATCCTTATAACACTATCATGCTAGAACTTAAACTCTCATATAAACATGCATCCATATATAACATGTGTAGCATCAAACAACAAGTTTTTGCCCACTTTTGGGTCTGGTCGAACAGCAGCAAAGGAGCTGCTGAAACTCCATTTTTATCATCTTGAAATCAATAAAAATCTTAACTAAGCAACTAAAATAATAATGGGTTTTCACCTAAATACATTAAGGATCATAAGGAACTAGCTTGGTGTTGACTGGGAGCCTTATTGGGTAACGAAATCAGCCCCGAAGACCTGCCATTTTTGAGCTATTTCAATGTTTAATTTACTTGAATTGAAGTGTGATCATTTTATTATAAATCGCATGTCCGGGAATAGTTTAAGCCTACGGGGTCACACGAAATGACACAGTAACTCAATAATATTAATATATATATTAAAGTAGTATATTGGTTAGTTTGATCACGAAATGATTAATTAAACATAATTAAAAGGTTAGTTATATTTAATTGATTAAAGAGAAGGATTAAAATGTGAAAATCGAAAAATGGGCTTGGACCTAAAGTCCATGATGGGGGACGGCACATTAGAGGCTTGTTTAAGCCTTTATGTTGCTTATTTTCCAAGCTAACATTAACCTAATTAGTCCCTATAAATAAAGGCTTAATTCTTGGTTTTCATATACTTTTTCACATAAGCAAATTCTCTCATTTTTCTTCCTTTCTTTGAAGTGGCCGAAATTCCTTTTCCTAAGAGGGGTTTCGACTTTGAAGTTTAAGGTTCAAGCAAAAGGTTTGTTTGGTTTGTGATCGAGTACTAGCATACGTTATTCGGGGTGTCTAGTGTGCGATCGTAGAGGGGTTTTGCTTTAAACCCTAAGCATTAATAATAATCTTATTATTATTATTTTTATTGGAGCTTGCATAAGGTACACAACTCAATTCTAGTCTTTGTTAATTAATTTGATTGCATATATGTTTCGAATTCTTCCGTTGCGCATACTCGTGATTATGTTTGTTTAGGTGTTCATATTGTATTAGTGGTATCACGAGCCACATATGTGATCTATTAATTACAAAGATCAAAACTTGAAGGGGGGTTTTAAGGGTTGGTTGATTTTAATTAATTGTTAAATTATTAAAAGGTTGTTTTTCTTATTTTTAATTAATTAAATCGGATCTTGATTAAATAAAAATTAAGTTTTTTTTTTAATTAAAGTTTTAACCTTGTTCAATGGAGATTGAAACCCTCAAGCAAGTTTTGAATTGTGAATTGACATGATATATGTGATGAATTGCATGATTATGTGTATCTTGATTATTTAAAGTTGTTAAATAATAGTAAAATCACAAGAAGTTCATGAAAAATTTATTGTGATTTTACTGGATATATAGAGATATATTTTTGCAAAGCATGCTGATCCAATAATTAGGGTTGATTATTAGAAAATTATGTGACAATGTGAATTTTTCGTGTAAATTTTCTTGTTTGCGACTGTTTACTAAAAAATTCATATCTTTTAATCGGTAATGAGTTAGAATCCAAATTCGGACTGTTGATTGTCAACTCATAGGGCTACATCTTTGTAGTTCTGGTCGAAAGCTGAATCGGACCAGAAACAGGCTTAAACTGGTCGTGAAGCTACTGGAAATTTCCAGTCAGCATGTTTTATGTATTTATGTGTTAATTGTTAGTTATATTGTTTAAAAGCTTACGCATTCAAGGTAACTTGATGCATGTGGTCCTCTTTTTCGGAAGGGGAAGCCGGGTTTAAACATATGCATGAACCATAGTGACCATGTTTAGGTGGCCTACCTTAACTTGTTACTTGATTAAGTAGTTCGGAAATTAGTAAGTTTATTAATTTTTGTATTGTTTATAAGTTGTATAAAGGTGATGCAAAAATTGGTTTTTGAAATAAACTTGACTAAGAACTATCGAAATGGAGATTTCATTAATAAAATTGGAGTCTTACAACCTTGAGATATACCGGCTCACCCATTTGATCAAACTCTAAGAGAGGTATAAGTCAGAGTGCGCTAGCCTTCTAAAAGGGCGGGTTTTTAATTGCGTTTATCGCAAACCTTTGCCCTTGCGCTTCTTTGTGCATTCAAATGGAGCTACCGAGCTCTCTTGTGTTGTAAGACCATACAAATGATTTTATTAAATATTATGTTTCGAAGATTATGCATGAGTCTTCAAACATAAACTTTTTATTCACATCAAATGCATTACCCATTTAAAGTTAATTCAACGCCACCCACTTTGCTAAGAACACTTGCCAGTGCTTTTTGCTCTACGTGAGACGTAGGTGAATTGTATCTCTTCAAGGTGGATTACCACTCGTTGTGAGACAGCAGTGGACTATCTACATGTTCTTAATTGGGCGACTTAAAATGAGTTAAGAGGTGAGACCTTAACCCGTGGCATAAGATGGGACAAACCATATTTACAAAACACTTAATACCCCATTACAGTGTTGTTGTAAGTCCCATAATTTTAGGAGTTGCATGAATGTAATTATCGATTCTCGATTACCTTTTGAATACCGTCATTTCTAGCAGATCAACTGATGAAATGATTGTATGTCAAGTTAGATCCTAGCCTTAGTGAAAGTAATTTGTTAGATAAATTTAACAAGAGTAAAATTACATTTCTTAAGGATAATTATCGGAATACTGATAATTGAACTTTTGTCTGTTTTGTAGATGGCAACAAACAATACCACTCAAAACATACATCAATCGACATTTAGGTCGATGTTGGAAAGGGAAAAGCTTTCTGGGCCGAATTTCAATGATTAGTATCGTCAGCTCAGGATCGTTTTGAGAGCTAAAAGGAAATACCAAGTCCTTGAAGAGCTAAGATGTAACAACTGCTTTAGAAATAATTTAAATAAATTCATGATATATTCTAGTTTCAAATATGTATTCACATGAAGGGCAATTCAATCCTAAATTGTAAAATTATAAGACGAGCTTAAGAGTTAATACGATAAAATACCGAATTCCGTGTCGTAAACGACCGTATTTAAGAAGTTCTAGTCCGAAAATGTTTCACAAAAGGTCCCTACATTTATAAGGTTTAGTTAATATGGGAAGACTATAAATACTTGCAACCACCATTTTCTTTCTTTCATCTTCTCCATCTTCCTCACTCTCTCTAAAACACACACTCACAACCACCATTTTCACATACAACATCCATCTTATGATTTTGGGTTGTTAAACCAAAATTTCTCATACTTTTAGCTTCCTTGTGATAATCAAAACATATTTCTAGCATCAATTTTCAGGTAACAACAACAACTTTTGAGATTTTTATCAAAATAAAAGTATGTTTTTTTTCAAGTTTATGTTCTTGATGATTTGGTCCATTTTTGATGTAAAAATCATGTTAAAAGTAATGGGTTTGTGCCTAAAAGTGTTTAGTAACCTTTTCGTGATCAAATTTAGGTCGTAAACATGTTTTAATCTTCAAAACCCCCTTTTCGCTAAGTCAGTCCCAAATTCGTTCGAAGAACCCCTAAAACGAATTTAGACCTCCAAAAACGAATTTAGGTCTTCAAAAACGAAGTTAAGCTTCAAAACAAACTTTATCTTCGTTCAGTTATACCTTAAGAACATTATCTTCATTCAGTTATACCTTAAGAACTTTATCTTCGTTCAGTTATACCTTAAGAACTTTATCTTCATTCAGTTATACCTTAAGAACTTTATCTTCGTTCAGTTATACCCTAAGAACTTTATCTTCGTTCAGTTATACCTTAAGAACTTTATCTTCGTTCAGTTATACCTTAAGAACATTATTTTCGTTCAGTTATAATCAGATTCTATACTTAGTCATATTCCAAGTCTTTCATGTACAAGGAAACCCTAATTAAGGTATAATTAAGACATATTCCATCTTGACCATCAAAATACGAGTCCTACAACTAATCAAATTGAAATTCTAAAAGTTAAGATTCATTACTAAAGGCACAAACAAACTTATATGCGAGTTCAAAGACGCTCATTTTCGAGTCTAGTTTATGTAAAACACTTTTGAGTCAAAATGTTCAAGAATCTTTAAGGGACCAAATCATCAGTGCATCAAGGACACTCAGTGAATAAATAATCACAAGAACTAATACATGTATCCATCTATGCTCAATGGTTTGTGATTAGGTGGACATCAAGACATACTTGGATTCGAATAGATATACCTTACTATATCTGTGCTCATACTCTGTGCTTGTAGAACTACGCTTGTAGCAGATCACGGTGAGTCTTCGTAGCCCCTTTTTACTTATGCTTTGGGGTGAAAGGAATACAAACGTGTTTTTATATATTCCGTAACTTCTTTCTTTGGTTATTCGATGGCTATTTGACTGCTTTATGATAACGATACATACTAGCCATGTCATGATGATGACTGTAAGTGCACGATTGATATACTAGCCAGGTCATGACGATGACCGTAAGTGCACGATATACATACTAGCCAGGTCGACTGTAAGTGCACGATTATACTCTACTCATACTTATGTAACATGAACATGTCATGCTACTTCATACCAACTATTCGTGTATTCTCATTTAACGACATAAAACTATTTACTCAAACGATGAATGTATCAAGAGATTATTTAAGGAAACTATTATGATTCAAATGAGATTTCAAGCAAACATATATGTTCTCAAATCTACGAACTCACCAACCTTTGTGTTGACTCTTTTAAGTATTCCTTTCAGGTAATCAAGCAAATCGTGGCTAGGATTGGTAGCATGGGACTCGTAGCAGACTTCAGGCTTAGGATTTGGAGTTTTGCTTGCATTCTTATGTGATAGATGGCAATATGCCTAACTGTTTCCCCTGCGTGGGAACTTATCTTACTATTTGTTTGGATGATGTAGAACTTATGTTTGACATTTATGTTTGGGAACTATGATTTGTGATTTGAACTATGTAAGCGACTATTTATGTTTAATCTATGCACTCATTTAACTTTTCCTATGTAATATCCATGTGCGCGTGTGCTTTATCTTACATCCCGAGTTTTCCGCCTAGTCGGGGTGTTACATAAGACCCGTTGCCCCTGCTGCCAATGCTTCTAATGAAGTATTAGCGGATTATGCTGCTGCATATGATAGACATAATGAGGTCGCTTGTCTGATGTTGGGAAGCATGAATGCTGACCTACAAAAGCAATTTGAGCATTCATTTCCATGTGATATGCTTACTGAACTCAAGTCTATGTTCGAAAAGCAAGCTGGCGTGGAGTTATTCGATCTTATCGATGTACTTCATGACTTGCAACATGAACAAGGAACACCGGTGAGCGCTCATATCCTTAAGATGAAAGAATATTTTGAGCAGTTGGATAGGTTGAATTATGCTTATGCAAAACCAGTACAAATTGGTATGATTCTCAAGTCCTTGTCTAAGGATTTTGAAGAGTTTGGACGCAATTATACTATGCATAGCATGGATAAAACCGTTATGGAACTTCTTGCCATGGCTAATGAGTTTCAAAAGAAGTTGCCAAAGAATACTGCTACTCCCAATGTTCTCATGATTAAGGGGGGAAAGGTCCAAAAAGGCAAACAACGAAGGGAAAGGGCAAGGCTGAAGGTAAAGGAAAGCAAATTGCTCCTACTCCTAAACCTAACAAGACCCCTCCGGCGAAGAAGGAACATCCCGCTAAGAACCTACCTTGTTACCATTGTAATGAAGTGGGTCATTGGAAGCGGAATTGTCCCAAGTATCTTGCTGAGTTGAAGAAGAAGCAGCCCGGTACATCCGGAACTTCAAGTATATTCTTCACCATTGAATTATATTCATTTTCTAAGCGAAATTCATGGGTTTACGACACTGGGTGTGGTACTCATATCTGTAATTCATTACAGGGACTTAGAAGGGGAAAGAAACTGAAACCGGGATCTTTGCAACTGTTCGTGGGAAATGGCCTACCAGCAGCTGTAGAAGAAATCGGAGATTATCATTTGGTTTTACCTAGTGGTTTAATAATTGTTTTGAACGATTGTCATTATGCACCTTCTATTACTATAGGTGTTATTTCAGTTTCTTTGTTTAAAAACAACGGATTCATTAATGTCTTTAATGATATTGGTATTTCAATTTCTCGAAATAATGTTCATTATTTTGATGCTATTGCTTGTGATGGTATTTATGAAATTGATATGCGTGGTTGTGATTCAAAGGATAATTCAATGTATAATGTTAGCAAACGAGTCAAGCCCAATTCGGACTCGACTTATCTTTGGCATTTTCGACTTGCTCATGTTGGCAAGAAACGCATTGAAAGACTTCAAAGGGATGGTGTTGTAACACCCCGACTACGGCGGAAACACGAGATGCCACAGAACGACATGGTACAAAAGATTTAATGGAAAACATCATAATTAAAGTCTTAAAATCATCCCAAAATAACCGGTTACATAGTTCAAATTCAATTGTTTAAAACCATTATACAAATCCATATCCGAATTAAAAAGATACTTGTTTGCATCACAAGCCTTCAAACATCAAACAAATACAAACATCCAGAGGCGGTCCATTAGCAAACCTACTGCTCTAAACCTGAAAAGCATGAAGAAAAAGTGTCAACTACGAGAGTTGAGTGAGTTCATAGGTTTTTAACTAGCAACATATACATATTAATATACCAATTATGATCAAAAATAAAGAACCACCAAGAAGGACCTCCAAATATCTTTGCGAATATTCTTTTCCAAAAACGTATGTTCAAATCTTAATACTCAAATCTTAATATCCAATCATTTTAACTTCAAATCTTAATACTCAAATCTTAATACTCAAATCTTAACCACGAGGGCAAAACTTAAATAGCTTTTTGATGAATAAATACTTGAGCCACTACTACTACCATTTTCAAGTCCAAGCTTTATAATACTTCTCATCTTTGCACCAGCTGTCAATCAAGTGCCTTAATTATACTTGGGGTAGTGTCATGAGGACGACCGATTAAACTTACGTAGCTAGAACACCCTAATGGTCGGACTGGAAGTGATGGTCGTCACGAAGGCAACCAACCTTCCACCGTTACACTCTGGATGGGTGGACGACTCCTAGTTGCGCAACTATCTAACTACAGGCCTCCCTTAGGAGTAAATAGTAGTGTACCGAAAAGAAAACGGGTTGACAGAACTCAAGTTCATCATATAACAATTATCACTTGGAACATACGATATAACTTCATATCATAATCATACTTATCAAGAGTCATTTCATATATCAAACTTTCTTTCAAGAAACGCTTCATACATATGTATCAAATAACTTTACTTATCATGCTTTTCACCCCGAAAGTTAAACACATAAAATAGTTTGAAAGGGGCTATGACTCACTTGATTTGAGAGTAATGGGGGCTGATCAAATATGAGAAGTGTGCTTAGTGGTGTCGTCCCTCAAGCAAGCCTAAACCATGGTATTCAAACATACACAACGTAAGTGTGGGTTACATGAACTAGTAAGCTAGATCATGAGATGTATGCTAGTTGGCTTGCCTATCTTTGGTTGTTACTTAATTATGGAATCAAGGTGAATTATGATGTTCAAGATTTTTGGTTAAATTATAATTGGTGATAAGAGTAGGTTTTGCGTTATGCGTTTTTGCGCGTTTGGTGGAATTTTGGTACTTTGGCTTTGATTCGCGAGATTTCTTTTGTACACTTTGCTTTGTATTATTATTTGATATTGGTACTGTAATATTATGGGTTTTAAAATATTGTTTCTGATTTATATTAATTTCCTTGATTTATTATTATTTAATTAATTATTTATTCCATTTATTCATTAATTAATTAAATAATTCCTTATAATTATTCTTAGGTTCTTAAATTACCTTTAAAATTTATAGATAATTATATTTTGATTATCTACTGAGTATTATGCTTTTAAACTTGTAATATTATTTATTTATTTATTTAAGCTTTATTATTATTTATTTAATAATAGTGATTAATTAGTGATTTTTAACTTAGTTATTTCTTCTTAAATTATGTAAAACTTGGTTCTTTCCTTGAAATTATTTTTCTCCAGTAGGTTTAAGTTATTTTAACATTAGTCATGTGATTTTGTCCAAGTTCATAATTTATATAATTTATTATTGATTTAATTATTCTTTAAAATCCCTTTTAAATTCACCAAATCATAAAAACACTTAGAAATCATCACAAGAGTTTTTGTCCAAAAATCCCAAGCCTTTCTAGGCACCTTTTATCAATAAAAATCTGTAACCATTCAACCTCTCTTGTGTCCTTATAATTTGAGGACTTTTAAATATGAAAATCGTTTACCGAAATAGTGATTTTTGCCTCATTTCTCAACCAAATTAAGTGCTTCAAAAGGGATTTTTGTTCTTAATTCATTTTTTCCAGAATGTCCTTCATATTTTGATGTCCTAAGTCGTGATTGTGGTGGTGGTGTGCTATGTGCAATTTTGTGCTTTCGGTTGGTGATTATTTGACCCGATAAGACGATTTTTGAGCTTATTCTTGCCATGCATCAAATGACTTGAGTTTTATACTTTTAATATGTCATATTTCCAGTATGTTCATCACATTTTCATGGTCATAAAGTTATGGTGCATGTGTGTGCTCAAAATGCATTTTAACAAGCTTTCGGTTTTCGATTTCAAGCCTATTTTGCCTTGTTTGGTTCCATAATCATATTTTTGTCATTACCATAATTTTTCCAGAATATTAACCTTGATACTAACACGTTTTTCACTTATGACAAGCCTAGCTTCATCTCATAATCCGAACAACAATCCAACTTTTTTAAATCTAGCATGCATGTAATCATCTCATCATTTTTAACAACAAATCTTTATCCAACAAAATCCATCAACATAAAAAATGTATTTTTATGAAATTTTCCAGAAATATGTACATAAATATTATATAAAATATGTTCATCTTTTTATATAAAAAGTTACTTTACAACTAATCAACACATATCCACCTTTTTTATGCTAACTTTCATAGATCCAACACTTTATCAATAAAATCTATATTTTTATAAATATTTCCAGAAATATTACCTTCATAATATGTATGAATATAACCATCTTTCAAAGGAAAAATCATATCAAAAGCTATATAATATATAACTACACTTTTGGGTCTTTAACTAGTTGAATCCTTGGATCTTTCTTCATGGATTTAACATGCATGAGCATGGAAAGAAAGATCCTATCAACTTTGCCTTCATCAAGTGTATATTCAAAAGAAAACATGAAGAAAATATGGACTTTTGATAAAACCTTTTTAACATGAACAAGAATAAGATTAATCTAATAAAGAGATGAAGATATATACCCTTGAAGAACACTTTTTGAAGAGGAAATATGGCAGAAAATTCGTGACCCAAGAAGCTCCAAATATCCCTTGTATCAACCTTAATATGACCCTTAATCCTTAGCTTAATCAAACCCTTGCTTAACCTATCCCAAACCCTTATTATTAACAAGTGTTTAGATGAGTTTTACTTTGTTTTTCCCTTGTTATTTTGGCTGCCGAAATGAGAGGGAAAAAGAGAGAGGGAGAAGAGTTTTTGGAGAGTGAATAATGACTAGTGTGTGTAAAATGTGAGGAGTGTGTTTTGTGTGAGTTTCAAGAGTGAGAAATGAGTGTTATGTGAATTCAAAATGGGAGTGTGAGAGGGGTAAGGGGGGCCGGCCTCAAGGGGGGGGGGGGAAATGAAGGGATTTTTGGCTTTTTATTTTTATAAAAATTTGTTGTATAAGTATAAGTGTAAGTGTATGTAAATTTTGTATTTGTTTTGTAAGTGTTTAGTTAGTTAAATGTAAGTATTTGGTTGTTTTAGTTAGGAATATGTATATATGTGTATAAGTCATGTATATTTATGTGTATGGATATATTTTTGTATTTTTAGTTGGTTACATAGGTCATTGGTTGTAAATTTGTATTAATTTTTAAGCTTATATGCTTACTTATTAAGTTTTCGACGCTTTTACGTACGTAATACTTCCAATTATATATTTAGTTGAAAATTTTATTTATCATGATCATATCCTCTTGATTTGGCTTTATTTTTGATTTGTTGGGCATTCCATAGGAATTTGGATTGGTATCTCAATTTGGGAGTCTTAAGTTATTATTATCGTATCGATTGATCACCTCTAAAAATTTTTGTTCCGAGGTATTTTCATTAGGAAATTCTTATACATATCATTAGCTTTAGATTACTAATTTGGGGCATTACCTACTAGCTTCAAGTATAACTATGGCTTGCGGGAACGTAGACAACCTAACTAGCACATATATAATATTAAAAGTACGGTTGTTACAGGTGTCTTGCAAACAAATGATGAATCATTTGAAAAATGCGTATCTTGTGTTTCTGGAAAAATGACAAGGAAACCTTTTCAAAATAAACCAGAAAGGGCTAAAGAGCTACTTGGACTAATACATTCGGATGTATGTGGCCCATTTAGACATGTGTCAAGGAGAGGTACTAGCTATTTCGTCACTTTTACGGATGATTTCAGTCGTTATGGTTATGTTTACTTGATTAAGCATAAACATGAAGTCTTTGAAACAATCAAAGAATTTAAAAGTGAAGTGGAGAATCAACTCGGTAAAACCATCAAGATCCTTCGTTCGGATCGAGGTGGTGAATACTTAAGTCAAGAGTTTAAAGATTATCTCAAAGCTTGTGGAATAGTTCAACAGCTTACTCCTCCATATACTCCTCAACACAATGGTGTTTCAGAGAGGAGGAATCGAACCTTGTTGGAAATGGTTCGATCAATGATGAATCATACGACTCTTCCTTTTTCGTTTTGGGATTATGCCCTTGAGACTGTTGTTCGCATTCTCAATATGGTTCCATCTAAGAAAGTTGGCAAGACACTGCATGAATTGTGGCATGGAAGTGTTCCTTAATTGTCTTACTTAAAGGTTTGGGGATGTGAGGCACTCGTGAAACGAGATACGCCTAACAAGCTTGCACCTAGATCTGTCAAGTGCATCTTTGTAGGATACCCAAAGGAAACGATGGGTTACTACTTCTACTTTCCTACGGAAAACACTGTCAAGGTCCATCGATATGCTGAGTTCTTTGAGGAGAAACTCAGATCTCAAGAAGACAATGGGAGGATTGTTGAACTTGATGAGCATCAAGAAGATGTGTCAACTTCTAAAGATACTAGCAATCTTCAACTTGGGGGGGAAAATGTGCAAAGAGATGAATCTCAAGATGAACTTCAAGTTGAAGATGAAGCGATTCCACTTCGTAGGTCCTCAAGGACAATACGTGCTCGTGATAGATTAAATCTTATGATTGAGTCTGACGAACACGTAGTAGGAGATTTGAATGAACCTCCTAATTTCAATGCTGCATTATCAGATTCGGAATCTGATAAATGGCTTGAAGCTGCGAATGTAGAAATAAAATCCTTGAAAGACAATCAAATCTGGAGCTTGGTTGATCTTCCACCAAATGGTGGAACCGTTGGGTGCAAGTGGATCTTCAAGAAGAAGACTGACATGGATGGAAATATACACACCTATAAAGCTCGTCTTGTAGCGAAAGGTTATACTCAACTCTTTGGAGTTGATTATGAGGAAACCTTTTCTCCAGTTGCGGATATTAGAGCTATTAGGATCATCTTAGCCATAGCAGCGTACTATAACTTTGAGATATGGCAAATGGATGTCAAAACCGCTTTCTTGAATGGTTTTCTAGACGAGGAAGTCTATATGGTACAACCAGAAGGTTTTGTTGATCCTAAATATCCCAACAAAGTATGCAAACTTCAAAGGTCCATTTATGGACTAAAGCAAGCATCAAGGAGTTGGAATAAAAGGTTTGATGACGAGATCAAAAGGTTTGATTTTGTTCAGAATCCTGATGAGCCGTGTGTATATCGCAAAGCTAGTGGGAGTAATGTTACTTTCCTTGTCTTGTATGTCGATGACATATTAATAATAGGAAGTCACATTCCAATGTTGAAAGACGTTAAATCATATCTTGGAAAGTGTTTTGCTATGAAAGACTTAGGTGAAGCAGCATTCATACTTGGAATCAAAATCTATAGAGATGGAAGTAAACGGTTGATCGGATTAAGTCAAAGTGCATATATAGATAAGATCTTGAAGAGATTCAAGATGGAAAATTCTAAGCGCGGGAACTTGCCTATGCAAAAAGGACTTAATTTATCCAACAAGAATGGTGCCTCTACACCTGAAGAGGTGGAGTGTATGAAGAGAGTCCCTTATGCTTCGGCGGTGGGATCTATCATGTATGCGGTTAGATGCACTAGACCTGATGTTGCGTGCGCACAAAATATAGTAAGCCGATATCAGCAAAATCCCGGAGAGGATCATTGGACTGCTGTGAAAAACATTCTTAAGTACATGCGTGCTACTAAAGAATTGTTTTTGTTGTATAGAGGAAATCCAAATCAAGAGCTTTACGTCACTGGATACTGTGATGCTGGATTTCAGACTGATAAGGATGATACCAAGTCTTAGTCAGGGTATGTCTTTATTTTGAATGGAGGAGCAGTAGATTGGAAGAGCAAGAAGCAATCTACTGTTGCTATGTCTGCTACAGAGTTTGAGCATATAGTTGCTTCGGATACAGCAATGGAAGCTGTCTGGATCAGAAATAAATTTGTACTGTGACAATTCTGGAGCAATTGTCATTGCCAATGAACATGGGGTTCAAAAAGGTGCCAGACATTACCAAAGGAGATATCACTATGTTCGAGAGCAAATCGAATCACGTGAAATCAATTTACTCAAAGTTCACACTGATTATAACTTGGCAGATCCTTTTACAAAGGCATTGTCAAAGGGAAAGCTCAACAAGCATGCAGAAGGCTTAGGTCTTAGATATTGCTAAGTTATATCATGTAAATCTGTGATTGGTATTTGGATAATGGGATGTTAAACAATTGTTATTTTCAATAAATGAATTTTTTATACGCGGTATAAGTGGTTTCATTTTTATAACAATTGTGTCCTATATTTGCATGTTTAAATCCATGAATATTAGTTGAATATTCTAAATGTCTATTGTCGATTAATTATATGAGAATATAATTAAAGTAAGACAATTGTGAGAGATTGGTGAAAATATTTAAGGGAATATTTTGAAGATGGTGGATCGTACCAAACTCACATGATATTCAAAAGGTGAATATTGGACTTGCCCCACAAAACGAATTATCATTTTATGGATCGGCGTCATTAAATGAAATTCGTGAAATGGTTACTTTGTTTATCCTTTGACTTGAGATACAAGTGAGTTATGCATGTGTGGATTGCATTTCTTGATATAGTTCCTATCTGTCCTGAATAAGGCAGTAATAAAGGGCTATTTTCAGAAATGTTGAGAAACGACATGGCCTGACACTTGTAGTCAATACAAGATTTGTTCCTTCAATTTGCAACTGAAGTATGATACTATTTGGCGCCCTCATTAATTAATTGAAGATGTTTGTGTGGCCACACCCAAATGAACTCAAGAAGTTGTCTTAACTAATTTGGTAATCTTAATTAATTGTAGAAATGAGAAACATAATCGTTAAATTATGAAATGACATTGATCCATATTCATAATTAACAAGGGTATCTGAACAAAGGGATATTAAAGACTAAATCATTTCAACTTGGCAATTTAAGACTCTATTCTTAAATATTTTCGGGAGCATTGGAGTGTTGCTAGACGCCAACCAATGTTATTGCCTTTATAATAACATGCTCAAGTGGGAGCTGTTGGAGTGTGATCATTTTATTATAAATCGCATGTTCGGGAATAGTTTAAGCCTACGGGGTCACACGAAATGACACGGTAACTCGATAATATTAATTGATATATTAAAGTAGTATATTGATTAGTTTGATCACGAAATGATTAATTAAACATAATTAAAGGGTTAGTTATATTTAATTCATTAAAGAGGAAGATTAAAATGTGAAAATCGAAAAATGGGCTTCGAACTAAAGTCCATGATGGGGGACGGCACATTAGAGGCTTGTTTAATCCTTTATGTTGCTTATTTTCCAAGATAAGATTAACCTAATTAAGCCCTATAAATAGAGGCTTAGTTCTTGGTTTTTCATATACTTTTTCAAATAAGCAAATTCTCTCTTTTTTCTTCCTTTCTTTGAAGTGGCCGAAATTCCTTCTCCTAAGAGGGCTTTCGACTTTGAAGTTTAAGGTTCAAGCAAAAGGTTTGTTTGGTTTGTAATCGAGTACTAGCATACGTTATTCGGGGTGTCTAGTGTGCGATCGTAGAGGGGTTTTGCTTTAAACCCTAAGCATTAATAATAATCTTATTATTATTTTTTTTATTGGAGCTTGCATAAGGTACACGACTCAATTCTAGTCTTTGTTATATAATTTGATTGCATATATGTTTCGAATTCTTCCGTTGCGCATACTCGTGATTATGTTTGTTTAAGTGTTCATATTCTAACAGTTTTGATCAACAAAAGTATAGATCTCGAACCTCTTTCAATAAACATCTTGTTCATGATGATCCAAGTACATGCATGTAAGTATTATACTGATAAAGTGTATTTTTGTATAACCCAAAACTTATATTTCTGATTATTGCAAAGATTATAGAGTGCATGCATGTGTGAAATTCGTTTTTGGAGTCAACTAATTCGATTTTATGATTCTTTCGAGGTGATGACCAAATTTGGATGATTTTAGTTAATAACGTGTAATAGATCATAATAACTTGAATAAGATGACTTGAAATCTTAAATTTAGACATAAAACAAGCAGGATATAAAATATAAAGGTGAGAGCATGTGAGGTGTTGTGTTTGAAAAGCAAACGAAAGTATTGGGTAACTTTTGGTGGGTCTAAATCCTGAACAGAATCAGTCTTCTGTCTTGGGACGGGTAAGTCGAGCTTAAGGCATAGGATTCATATGTTGGTGTCAAAATAAAAGTTGTAGGTATATGAGTCTAGTTTTACCGCCAACTGGAATCAACTAAAAAGGGTAAATAGAACTCAAGTAATGGATTTTTAAGTACTCAGTGGTCAAAATGATCTTTATTCTTAATATTGGGTCATATTCATGGATTTTTAGTTTTCATTCTGTACAAGTTTAGAACTTTTCCTTTTATGGGAATCATAATTAATGTTTGGAGAAGCTAAAATAATAAGGTATTTTTCAAAATTTCTTTGGACCTTGAACTTTTATAAAACTTTTGCTTGCGCCAACGGTAATGATTTTGAGCATTCAACTTCATTGAATTTTTACAAATAGTAAGTCATGTCTAAAAATTCATCAAAAATTCGTGAAAGTCTCTAACATACTTAAGCTTCAGCAGTAAAAATATCATGATCCAAATAAATCACCAAGACCACAATTCACTAGTCAACAATTCATAAAAATAAGTGTTAAAACAGAAAAATTCTAAGTAAAAGCTCCTAACAACAAAATAAGCTAAAAATCACTATATTGAAACTTTAAATCAATGCCAACAATCTTGTAACAAAATATAACCTAAACCTACTGTGAATATATCAAATAAAGTTATAAAACTTAACATGGTTGTTAAGTAGAAAAGGCAAGGCTAATCACTATTATGGTTCATATAAGCACTAATCGAAAGTCCTAAATTGTACATATCTCACCACCACCACTATTATGACTTGAAATACCATAATATGATGAACATTCTGTGGATAATGAAATAAGGATGAAAATCCATTTTAATGTACTTGAATTGCTTGGGAAATGAGGCTATAAGCACTATATAGGTAAACGATTTTTAAACATAAAGACCCCTAAATGGCCTAAACACAATAGAGGTTGAATTGATATGAATTTACCATGATAAAGTTACCCAAAAGGGTATGGGATTCTTAGCCAAAAGGTTATGTGGTGATTTCTAAGAATTTTCTATTAATTGTTGAAGTTAATGATAATTAAATAAATAAATAATAAATTGTATAAATCATGAAAATGGTAAATAATTAAACAAATAATAATTAAATAAATGAATTCAAGGTGTTATATAATTATAAACAACAAAATGATCGAGTGATACAAAAGATACAATCGAAACCACAACAAATGTAAACCAAGAAATTATCGTACAAACAAAGGTGACATTTCTAAGTGATGGCTTAAGATAGGAACTTATGTATATTAGTCCTCTCGTAGGGATAGGCTTGACTTTGATATACGAATGAGGAGCATAAGGAATATATGATCAAGGAAGCTATAGATGGGAAGTACCCATTTTGGATATATGAATATAATGCGTGGCATATCAAGGTGAGTGATAGGCCCCTTTCAAACTATTTTATGTGTTTAACTATCGGAGTGAAAAACATGATATAAAAATGAAATTGCTTTGTATATATATATATATTAAATGATTCTTGATATTATGATTATGAAATGAAATTATAACTACGTTCAAAGTGATAAATGATATATGATGAGCTTGAGTCCTGTCAACCCGTTTCCTTTCGGTACACTACTATTTACTCCGAAAGGGGCGGCCTGTAGTTAGATAGTTGCGCAACTAGGAGTCGTCCACCCACCCAGAGCGTAACGGTGGAATGAGGGTTGCCTTCGTGACGACCTTCACTTCCAGTCCGACCAGAGTGATGTTCTAGCTACTTTAAATTTGAATGGTCGTCTCCATTATACGACCCCAATTATAAATAAAGCACTTGATTGACAGCTTGTGCTATGAAATGGAATAATATATTGTTTGGATATGAAAAGGTAGTAGTAGTGGCTCAAGCATTTACTCATCAAAAATTATGTAAATTATGCCCTTGTGGCTAAATGAAATTGATATTAAATTATGCCCTTGTGGCTAAATGAAATTGATATTAAATTATGTCCGTGTGGCTAAATGAAATTGATATTAATATATTTGGATATTTTGATTTGAACATACGGTTTGGGTATCGTCCCTCATACGAAATCTTGAAAGTTGTTGAAATTGGCGATATTGAAATATTGATGACCGAATGGTTTCGATGTGATATATGATTAAGCATTTGATATATTCTTCCCTCAAGAAGATTTGACAAATGAGAACTTTATAATTACCATGGATTTTGAACACTTTAAGCAACATTGTGGTATTTGGGAAAATCTCGATAATATGATATGAGATATTTTGTTGGTCATATGGTTTGGATATTTCGAAATGTAATAGTAATCGGTTTTCTAAGTATTAAAACGGTGATGTATCAAGATTCAAATAAAAACCTATGCACTCACCAACTACGTTTTCATAGTTGACACTTTTTCTTCATGCTTTTCAGGAATTGCATAAGCTTTGAGGATTTATATGCATCATGATTGTATGCATTGCACTAAGGAGTCAAAGATCAAACCTTGTGATGGGCAACTGAATCCGCCTTGATCATTGTAGTATACTACTTCATGTACTTGTTATTTGTTTAGTAGACTTAATGCCGAAGTGCGGTAGACGTATTGTACTTGGGGATTGGTTCACATGCTTGTACATTTGTAAAATTCTTTTATCAAATAAAGCTTTGGTGAATGTTATTTATAATCCTTTGTTTTGAATGCTCGACTTTCTGTACATCTCATTATTCCGCCTTAGTTGGGCTGTTACAGAAAATGGTATCAGAGCCTAAGGTTATAGAGAACAATGGAGTTCCTCCGGGAATTTCAAAACTATAGCCGCTTTTCAAAACGATTTTTATAGTCGAGTCGAGCATAAGGTTAAGCGGGTTAGTTTGAGCTTTACATGGTAGGACCATAATTAAACGTAAAGTCATGAATAGGTTTAATTATGAGAGAACCATGTAAAACTCAAACGGCCACTTGGACTTATGTTCAAAAGGATTCTGTTTCAAAAAGATCTTTATCAAATTCGTTTTTATGAGCATACGTGTTGCATTTAGACATTCACCTAAGCATATATAATGATTCGAGACTTGCTATATTTAAGGATTGTGCTAGTCTAGTAGGATTCTCCCTTATGCACATTTATAAGTGAAATGAATGTTAGATTGAAATATAATTGTTGATACATGGTACTCTATGCTATAACATGCGAACTTGGGCATGATTGATTTGATTGCAATGTGAAAGTTATGATGTGCAATATGAAAGCTTGTAACGTCAATGTGAATGTTTGGAATGTGCAATATGGAAAGTATGTGCGAAGTGCATGCGTAAAGGCTTTATGATTTATGATGTTGAACTTTAAGTAGCATATGCACTTTAAAATAATGTGATTACTATGAGGCATGAAATCATATTGGATTATGACTTGTTTAAATTATTGAGTAATGAGGTTGATTATTCATGATAAATTGAAAGAGAATATGAGCATGACTAATTGATAGGAAATTTTATGGACAATAGAGATATGAAAGCTTTCACTCATAAGATTGAGCTACTCGAAAACTAGTGTATGAATATTGCGATGATTATGTAGTCATGCATTACTATTGAGATAATTAATGCGCCCTAAGGTTGAGCCATATAAGGACTAGTGCGTAGAAGATGTAATGACTATATAGTTGTGCCTAATTATGAGATAGTTATGATGCTCTAAGATTTGACTATCGAGAACTAGTGATTGCTTGATATGATGATAATATGGTTAGTCCGTACTATCAAGATAGATATTGCATGTTGAGTTTTGACCTCTTGAGAACTAGTGATCGCCCTGGAAAATCCATTATAAACTAGAAACTTTCTAAGCATGAGAGTTGACATTAAGTACGCTTCCGATATTCGTTCACTCGTGCTCTTTTTGAAAATACTCGACATCCTATTTCTTATGACACTACTATTCATTTTGGACATATGACGATGCGATATCATCAATAAAGCGTCTTCTCTCGAGCGTTTGACGATATACTCTAAGGATTTTAGTCCCAAGATATGACTCGTCTGGACTAGCTTGAAATCTAGCACATAGACAAACAACAAACATAATATCTGGACGCGAAGCAGTCAGATACATCAATGAGCCAATAATAGCACGATAATAAGTTGCATCCACAAGTTCATCTTTCAGATTAAGAACTCCTAAACCATGATTCTGCTTAATAGGAGTACCATATGTCTTGGATTCTAATTGTAACACCCCGACAGCGGCGGAAAACTCGGGATGTAAGATAAAGCACACGCGCACATGGATGTTACATAGGAAATACTAAATGAGTGCTTAGAATAAACATAAATAGTCAATTTCACAACCAAACAAGCATAGTAGTGGTTATTACACATAAGTTCAACAAAGGTGACCAAATCAAGTATGAAAAGTCCCACGCAGGGGATACGATTGGGCATATTGCCACCAACCCAAATAACAAGCATGCAAACTCCAACCCTAAATCCTGAAGTCTGCTAATAGTCCCATGCTACCATTCCTAGCCACGATTAGCCTGGTTACCTGAAAGGAATACTTAAAAGAGTCAACACAAAGGTTGGTGAGTTCGTAGGTTTGAGTATAAACAAGTAGTATAAAAACATTTTATACCGCCAATAGATCTCAAGTATTAAGTAGTATGTAGTGGCTAGTGACCAACTTGCACATAAGTAAGCGAGCACACACAATCCTCGATAGGACCGGCTAATAGTATCAATAGAGCACACACAATCCTCAATAGGACCGGCTAATAGTATCAATAGAGCACACACAATCCTCAATAGGACCGGCTAATAGTATCAATAGAGTACACACAATCCTCAATAGGACCGGCTAATAGTATCAATAGAGCACACACAATCCTCAATAGGACCGACTAATAGTATCAATAGAGCACACACAATCCTCAATAGGACCGGCTAATAGTATCAATAGAGCACACACAATCCTCGATAGGACCGGCTAATAGTATCAATAGAGCACACACAATCCTCAATAGGACCGGCTAATAGTATCAATAGAGCACACACAATCCTCGATAGGACCGGCTAATATGTAACAAGTAGTCAAATAGCCAAAGAGTAGTAAAAGTAGTTACGGCATGTATAAAAGCTTAAGTAGTATTCCTTTCACCCCGAAATAAGTAAAGAAAAAGGGGCTACGAAGACTCACAGTGATCTGCTACAAACGTAGTTCTACAAGCACAGGGTATAAGCACTGATACAGTAAAATATATCTACTCGAATCCAAGTATGTCTTGATGTCAACCTAATCACAAACCATTGAGTATAGATGGATACATGTATTAGTTCTCGTGATTATTTATTCACTAAGTGTCCTTGATGTACTGATGATTTGGATCACTAAAGATCTTTAAACGTTTGACTCAACAGTGTTTTTCATACACTAGACTCGTAATGAACGTCTTTGAACTCGCACTTTGATCAACAAGATCGAATATGTCTTGATTATACCTTAATTAGGGTTTCCTTGTACATGATAGACTTGGATTACAACTAAGTATAAAACCTGATTTCTACAACTAACGAAAATAGGGTTTAAATTCGTAAGGTGTAGCTGAACGAAGATTAAATTCGTAAGGTGTATCTGAACGAAGATTAAATTCGTAAGGTGTATCTGAACGAAGATAGACCTTAAGTTCGTTTGAGGACTTAAGTTTGCTAAGTTCGTTTTGAAGCTTAACTTCGTTTTGGAAGACTTAAATTCGTTTCCAGGATACTAAATTCGTTTTAAGTGTTTTTAGGACGAATTTGGGACTGTTCAAACAAAAACGAGGGTTTTGAAGATTAAAACATGTTTACGACCCAAATTTGATCACGAAAAGGTTACTAAACACTTTTAGACACAAACCCACTAACTTTTAACACGATTTTTACACCAAAAATGGACCAAATCATCAAGAACATACACTTGAAAAGTAAGCTTTTTTTTTGATGAAAATCTCAAAACTTGTTGTCATTACCTGAAAATCGATACTAGAAATATGTTTTGATTATCACAAGGAAGCTAAAAATGCAAGAAATCTTGGTTTAACAACTCAAAATCAAATGATGAATTTTTTTGTGGGTGAAGATGGTGAAGGTATGTGTGTGTTTTTAGAGAGAGAGAGGTGAGATGAGATGAAAATGGAGAAGAAGTGGAGAAATTGGGTTTTCTAACCCTTTTATAGTTTTCCCTTAATTTATGATTCTAATAATTGTAGGGTCTAAATGAAACATTTTCAGACTAGAATTTCTTGAACACAATCGCTTACGTCTTGAAACCTAACATTCTTATCACAATAAACCATAGACGCGTCTTATAATTTAAGATTTAAGAGTGAATAGACCTTTACGTGAGCACATGTTCGAAACTAGAACATATTATGGATTTATTTAAATTATTTCTAAGGCGGTTGTTACACTAATGTTTGAAACCTCTCCAAGATGTCATCGACATACTTAAACTGGTGTATGAGAAATCCATCCTTTGATCAACTTGCAGTCCGAGGAAGAATTGATGTTCCCCCATTGCACTCATTTCAAATTCATTTTTCATGCTCATTTCGAACTCTTTGCACATCTTTGTGTTAGATGAACAAAATATGATATCATCCATATAAACTTGTACAATTAGATAATCTCGCTTCCTCCATTTGATAAACAATGTGTTGTCTATCGATCCTCTTGTAAAAATTTGTCAACAAATGTGTCGACAACTTCTCATACCACACTCTGGGTGCTTGATGTAATCCATAAAGAGCCTTATCAAGTCGATATGCTCTTCTTGGATAGTTAGGATCTTCAAACCCCGGTGGTTGGTGAACATATACTTCTTCTTTCACTTCACCATACAAGAAAGCATTTTTAACGTCTAACTGATACACCTTTATACCCTTGAAACAAGCATAGGCTAAAAATAACCTTATAGCTTCAATTCTAGCATTTGGTGCAAAAGTTTCGTTATAGTCATATCCTTCTCGTTGTGCAAACCCCTGAACTACGAAACGTGCCTTGTTCCTAGTAACAACCCCTTTGTCATCTCGTTTGCATTTAAATACCCAACGAGTTCCAATCGGTTCTTTACTTTTAGGCACATCTATTAACTCCCATACTCCAAGTTTTTCAAATTGAGCTAATTCTTCTTGCATAGCTTCAACCCAACAAGGATCTTGAAGTGCTGCCTTAACATTCTTAGGTTCTACCTGTGAAATGAAACCAGAATATAAACACTCAGTTATCAATCCAGTGTCTTTCACTTCACAAAACAAACTAGTCAGTTGTTCCTTATTCAACTGATTTCTTGTTCGAACAAGTTCTGTAGCATTACCAAGAATATTTTCAACTGGATGATCCTTATTAACTCGATATTGAGGAATGGAATCAACATTCAGACTTTCTTCTTAATTCGTTTTAATCTGAAACTCATGAGAGCTAAAATCATCTTCCGATTCTTCAGAAATAGGATCATCATCAGGCAGTGAAACCTTTGACGAAGTGGTGTAGTATTCTAGGGTTCACAATCATCCGAATCAGTTAGCTTATTCTTGTCCTTACTACCTTTAACAATAACAGTAGACTGAACTTTGGTTGGAGTAGTATCAACATTTTGAGTAGGAGAAGATGTAGAAGTAGTGGAATAATCCATATGATCTCTTAAAATGATCACATCATCCACTGTTTCAGGATCTGAATAAGAAGCAGGACCGTGTAATGAACGAAACACACTGTCATAATCGAAACTCTTGCCAGTTCCAGAATGTACAGCGGGTTTATGGCTGACAATTTTGACATTAGTACCCGATTCAACTTTGCCGGTCTATTTATTGTAAACCCGTCAAATTGGAGTACCCAGTTTATAACCCATGAAAAATCCCTCTTCAACCTTTGGATCAAACTTTGACTGAGGTAAATATTTCAAGAAAGTACATGGTAGACCAAATGGTTCAACATTCGGTAAATTTGGTTTCTTCTTATATAGAAGCTCATAACATGTCTTATTATGACGCTTAACTACAGAAACCCTATTTAAAATATGACAAGCTGTATTCACTGCCTCCCCCCAAAACATAGTAGGGAGCCCTGAATCAGCAAGCATTGTTCTGGCTGTCTCGATTAGAGTCCTATTCTTTCTTTCAGCAACTCCATTCTGTTGTGGTTCATACGGTGCACTGAATTGATGATGGATTCCTTTGGACAAACAAAAGACTTCCAATGTCTTATTCTTAAATTCAGTTCCGTTGTCACTTCTGATTCTCTTAACATGAACTCCATAAACATTTTCAGTTTCAACAAAGAAGTATATCAAAATCTGTGGAGTTTCATCTTTTGATTGAAGAAAGAATACCCATGAGAATCTTGAGTAGTCATCAGTAACCACCAAACAGTAATACATTCCACCGATACTTCTTACATTCACTGGACCAAATAAATCTAAGTGAAGTAGCTCAAATGGGTTGGCAATAGAATTTTCTTGCTTCGGTCCATGTGAAGACTTTTGATGTTTCCCTTTCAGACAAGGTATACATTTGTCTTCCATTTCAAACCGTTTCATGGGAACACCTTCAACCAAACCATGTTTTACAATTTCATTCATCTTTCCGAAATGAATATGTCCCATTCTTCTATGCCATAACAACGATTCAGATTCGTTTGCTTTTGTTAATAAGCAAACTGACTCCTTTGGATTTACAATACCTAACACAAGGCCATAGATGTCTCTCTTCCTAGGAGCTTTAAGCGGGATCCAGTCTTCAGGAACAACATATCCCGGTTTCAAAATAAGTGCTTCTTTCTCAGTAAAATGGACATGATTACCCTTGTCACAAATCTGAGAAACACTCATAAGATTATGAGATAACTGTACCACATAATTGACTTTTTCCAACGTAATCTTCCCATTGACAACATCACCTTGGCCCGAGATGTTGTCGCCCTTGGCATAAGTCCCAACTCAAGAGATGGTACTAACTGAAGACACCTCTATGTCAATGGTGAGAGTTCTTTGCAATATAAACACTGAACTGGAGATGACTAGTTACGGTGATTGTATACCAAGTCCAAGAAAAGATTACTTAGTAGGTGACAAAGAGAAAGACAATGCAATAAGTAAGAAGTATACTAAAATAAAATGGTGAGACCAAGTTGTAATTTTCAAATGTATTTTATTTATTGGTACTAAATAAAATACAAGGTTGTTGCAGAACCAAGATAATACATAAATGTAAATATCCTAACAACCTATGAAATACAAATGATCTATACTAGGAAATTCTCTTTTAACAATCGAAACACTTAAAGTTGTGAAGTGTTCCCTTTTACGATTGAGAGAATATTGCACAAGTACACCAAGAATATTGCAAAAGTCTAAATATGCAAAGTTTAGTTCTTGTTGTGCAAAGACCTCTATTTATTGACAAAGTTGGCATTGGGAATCCAACTTTGTCGTATAAATATGGTTGACAGCATTTAAGGAAACTAAGTGAGTTCCTTTGAAATGCTTGATAAGGTAAGTCAAGACATTACTTTATCTAACCTGCTTTATGCACTTTTGTACTTTATCATAGACAAATGATATTGTCTGTATAAAACTGCATAAAGCAAAAAGGTCTTCCTCGTAAACAGTGTAAAGCATTGTAAAGGCTTTAAACTGATATTCTCTAGTTTCGATCTGAGTAGAATGCCAACTGGGCTTCGCTGCCATTGTCATTCTCTATCTTCCATTTGTTGTCTTTGACGTCAATTGGAATGTCTTCTGTTCTGATCAAATCTCAACTGAAGTAAGTCTTCAGTTGCATAAACTGTACGTTGCAAATGGACTTCAATATATTTCTGGACAAATCTTTTGTTCTCCAGATCCAACTGGAGACTGGCCAGTTTGGACAAAACTGGTTCTAACAAATTCCCCCTATTTGTCCTGAAATATTGCCAAGTCTGTTCAAGTTTTTTGTAACTATACAAGTGTGAACTTGAAAGAATTGAGTGACTAAATCTAATCTAGTTTCCAAGGCATTTTTATAGATCATTAAATGCCTTGATTGTTTGTTTTTTGTTTGTTAGATTTAATCTGTTATCTATCTTGTGGTTACAATCTGGTAACTTGTATATACATGATAAAAATTACAAAAGTTACAAGACAATAGATAAAGTTACAAAACAGATAACTGAAGAAGATCTCACGCTGATGGCCCTTCACTAGTTCTTCTTCTCTTTGCAACTGAAGAGATGGGTTGTCTATCTTCAAGATCAAAGTTCAATCTTTTCTCAACATCTTCTTTGAACTTGATCAGACTTTGAAGCACATAAACCCATCCCTTCTCAATCTTATTCTTGTGCTGCCTTGCCTCCAGCAGATTTAACATTTCAACATGTTCAGAATGTCTATATTGATGAACATCTGGATTCTCAGTTGTGAGCTGTGGTCCCTTGAAGTATTGAATAGTTACCACAAATTGCCTTCCTCCAGGTTTGATTGTAACTTTAATTTCATTGATTTTTCCTTGATGATATCTTCGCTGGAATACTTCATTTAAGTATGCACGTGCGTCAGACTCATTGACCAGTTTGATCTGGGAAGTGCTCAGTTTTTGTACAGCAGCTCGAATATCTTCAATAGATGGCTCATTGGGTTCCACCCAAGTTCTTAAATTTGCATCCCTTGACAAAGGTTTAGGCTTTGACTTGCTCTTAGACTTGGGTGGTTTCAATACTTGTTTGACCTTCTTCGATATTTGCTCAGTTCGTTGGAGAATCCCCTCAGTTCTTGCTTCTTTTGCCTTCTCCACTGATATATTTAAATTTCTGGCATCATGCTCAGCTTCATCATCAGGTTAGTCTTTGTCCAGATAGACTTTAATCATGTCATTCACAAGTCCCACTATCCTTGGGTCACTCTTGACCTTCCTATATTGCTCCAGTGAGATGCCCAACACATTAGCATCATTAACATCAAGTATGCCTAATCCTTGAAGTTGAACCCTTGAGACAAGCAAGTTGGCCTTCTTTTGATTCTTCCTTTCATTAATTGCATTTCCAATCCTGGCCAATCTCTTGCTGTCAGATTCAGTCACTGGAGGAAGCTGATCAGGATTTCCAGAGCCTAGTAAGGGTATATCAGTGGCCGGCTGGGCAGATTCGTCAGTTGCAAGTGCCTTGCCCTTATCCTTCTTCCCCCTATCACCAACATCCTCAAATTCTTCAATAACTTGCATACCAGCATCAGTACTAGCAGCAACAACCAACTCTTGTCCAACACTTGAACTTGGAGTTCCAAAGTGAGTGCTGGGGATGTTTACAGATCTTTCCCCCTTGGCAGCTTCTAGTCCTTTTCTAATTGCATCAAAATCTGAAAGACTGGAAGGTAAGCGATCTAGAGGCTGCCATGACCCATGTTCTTGCACTCCTTGAAAACTCCACATATCATTCAAACTATCCTCCAAAGATGATTGACCTCTTGTGACTGAACCAACACATTGCCATTTGTTTCAGTTTGGCCAGCCTTAATAGCTTTAAGTATAGTCAACTCATATGGGGAGAGCCCAGTTGTACCAACATTCTTCACCATTTCCTCATCTTTTGTTTTGCCAACTTCAATCATCAGATTCTGTATTGCAGTGGAGTGTTCAGATACCTTGCTGGCTAGAGTATCTAGACTGCACCTCAACTGATTGATCTCAGATGTAATGGGAGTGAGATCAGCCTGGGGCGCTGCAATCTTGGTGATCTTAGATATCACCCTTTCCATAAAGTGTTGTTCTCTAGCAGCTAAGGTGTCTTTTATCTTTTGACCAACTGAAGTGGCCAACTGGTTGCCAAGCTCAATCACATCCAGACCAGGCTTTTCAATAAGTACCTTAACCTGTCTTTCAATTTCGTGCAAATCAACCACTGAAGATTTAATAGTTGTGTTCAGCAGGTTGGTAATGGATGATGTGACTCCAGATTGAGTAAGTGCAAAAACCTCCCTTAAAGATGTTGCAAGTAGATTGGAGGAATTTACCAACTCATTGAGCTTGCTAAATACCAAGTCCTCATTTGCAGAGAACTTATTAATCCCCAGGTCAAGCACTTTGACATTAGTAATGTGTTCCTTCTGGTACCTGGAGAGGGACTTGGTATTTTTGTCAAGTACCTTTTGAATATCCTCAACCCTTGTAAGGCGGTTTTGGATATCAGATTGAACAGAGACAAACTGGCTATCCAGTGACGGAAGGGAAGGTGTCACTGAACCAGTTCGAAACGCTACAGGTTCAACTGGAGGAGGTGTTACAAGAGTTGATCCTCCAGATGTAGTAGCTCCAGATGAAACAAGAGGAATTGTTGAAGAAAGAAGGGGAAGAGATTCAAGTTGACGTACAGGCTGAGAATGCTCACGTATGTACGTCGGCGACAGTGGGGTTAGAATGTGTCTATTTCTAGGCACATTCATGGAGGAGAGGAGTTGTCTGGAGGCGAATTGAGGAATTTCTAGTAGTGAGGAGAAGTCAGAAGGTGAAACTGAAAGTGGTAGATCTAGGGGTTGACCAGAAAAGGAAGGAAGCTGATCAGGTGCAGATGCATCAGCAATTTACTGGTCAGAATGTGTCTCATCCGAATCCGAGGATTCAAGCTGAAACTCACCCACACTAATGCCTAGATCCATGAATGATAGGGGTGGCTGAATAGGCTGTTCACACTCCTGGTGACCAGTTCCAGTTGCCTGGATGGTTTCACCAGTTAGGGGATCCATTGCCGAAGCATCTTCTCCCTGGAAAGAGGTCACTGGTGCCTCAACCACAACTGCTCGATCCTCAGCTGTAGTATAATGGGCCGAAGAGTCTGGAACCTCGATCTCTGGCTGTGACTGACCAGAAACTTCATCAGTTCGTGCTGCAAGTGTGTCAGAAGTATAGCTCTGCAAGTTAAGTGCTGACACCGACTCTAAGGTGGGCTGGGCTGACCCAATAACATCTTCACCACTTCCTCCTACAGCATGTTCGGAAGTGGTTGCCTGTAGTTCACCCCTTTGACTGTCTCCAGCATCTTGTTGGGAAGAGACTGGAGGGATGGCAATGGTACTATCGTCAGTGGCACGATCTGACAGTCTCCTAAGGCGTCTTTTTGATGAACGTTTTGCCTTTGGAACTACCTGGACACCTGTTGGGAGGTCTCCAGGGTGAGATGTTGGTGGAACTGACATGCTGGAGCTGGTGGAGAAAGACTGCTGCCCAGGTTCGACAATCGTCACAGTACCGGCAGACGAACTGGTGGGTCCCTCATTATTTTGAGGCCCACCTGGTAGTCTTTCTGACTCACCTTGGACTGGTGCATCAGTTTTTGAGAATGCCAGTTGCATTCTACTTGGCATCTGGACCTCTCCAGGTGAGGAGCAAAGAGAGTCCAAGTTTCGAAGCATCTCTGGGACAGTGTAAAGTGACTGAGTATTGTGATAAGCATCACTGCCCAGGATCTGAAGAAAACAAAGAGAAAAAAATCTGGAGAAGGGTATGCATAGTCCCCTGTTGCCCTTTAACTTCTACACAAAACTTCTGAAAATAATTTCAGCAAAGTCGACTCTCAGACCATTCCACAAGCAGTAAGCCATCTCTGCTTTGATAGAGTTAATCTGGTCAAGTCCACCAGAACTGCCTCCCATACTTTCCACCAGATGAATGAAGAAGTATCTCCACGAGGGTGTGAGTCCCTTCAACGTCATGGCACCTTTGGTCTTCAGCACCCCATTCTCCAAACATTCCTTATTACCCATGTCAAGGAGTACCTGGCGATAGTTGATGTTTTGAGAAATGACTATTGGAGTCTCACCTTCCCTCCAGTAGTCGAGATGCAGAGCATCTCTCACAGTATCTGCTGTGATGGTACACGCAACTATTCCATCCTTGAGAGAAAAAGAAATGGATGAACAGTCATCAGCGAGTTGTGTAGTGTACCAGAATTCACAAAAGTAGTCATGGTATAACTTGTGTGGATTGAAAGAGAAGGTCGCACCAATGGGAGAATCCAGAAGAAAATGTTGGATTCTACCGATGAGAGAATCGGATGTTTGAACCCCTTTCAAACTAGCCATGGGATTATTAGGGTTCAATTTAATCAATTTTGCCTCAGGGGCACCAATTGCACGATTTAATTGACATGATGGATTGTATGGAATATTGAGCAAATTAATGTCTCTGCTGCTAGAAGTTTTGGGAGCCATTTGATTATGAGTAAAGAAACGATTGAAATTTTGATGATTAGGGTTTTGATGATAAGTAGAGAGAAAGAAGTAATTGTTGATGATTGGAATTGAATGAAGGAATGTGAAACGAAAGTGAATAAGTGAAAGTAAATACAGGGTATTTATAAGCTGGATTCACAATCCCAAAGAACAAAAAGAATATTTTATTATCAAAAATCAAAACTTTTAGATATTTTGTTAAAAATAAGTTTGAATTTTGAGCCAAAACATTCAATTCCTAGTGTCAGCATTAAATGCTACGACGACTTATGTACCCACTCGCCCACTAACTTTCACAATCCCAATAAAAGTACATCCTTTTACAACATGGTAATGACACGTCAAGTGACAGTTGTGAGTGGGTTAAAACACTCGAGTATTATCACGTGTCACACAACTGACCAAGTATTCTTACCGTTATGAAAATCTGGTTAACCTCCAATTTGAAGACGAGACAAAACATTTATACTGGGAAAACAATCCAGTACCAGTTTCAACTGGAAAACTCTCCAGTTGCAAAAGCAATTTGGTAAGAAAAATGTTTTGAGTCTTTTCCCCCTAAACATGAGATCCATTTGATCAAGGACTGGTTCTTGAGTACATCAAGGCGTTCAATCTCCAACCAATCAAGGATCACCTGAACCATCCTCAACTGGAGGGCCTTACCAGTTTAATGAGGATTTAACATGCCCAGTTCGCTGATGAGATGTTTAAAGGTTTTCTCATCAAGAGGTTTTGTAAAAACATCAGCTAACTGTTTGTCAGTGGGAATAAAATGAATTTCAATATCTCCTTTCATAACATGGTTATGAATGAAATGATACCTGATGTCAATGTGTTTTGTTCTGGAGTGCGTCACTGGATTGTGAGATATCGCAATCGCACTGGTGTTGTCACAAAAAATTGGGGTTCTTGAGTACTTCATACCATAATCAATTAACTGGTTTTTGATCCAAAGAATCTGGGCACAACAACTGGCCGTAGAAATGTACTCTGCCTCAGCAGTTGACATTGAGATTGAAGTCTGCTTCTTACTGGTCCAACTCACCAGTTTTCCCCCCAGGAAGTGACATCCTCCAGTTGTATACTTTCTATCAATCTTACAACCTGCATGATCTGAATCTGAATAACCCATTAGATCTAACCCTGAGCCTTTGGGGTACCAAAGACCAAGGCTAGGGCACCCTTTCAGGTACCTGAAAAAGCGCTTAACAGCTTGCATATGTGATTCTTTTGGGTTAGCCTGAAATCTGGCACATAGACATGTTGCAAACATTATATCTGGTCGACTTGCAGTTAAGTACATCAGTGAACCAACCATTCCTCGATATTCTTTTTGATCCACTGGTTTTCCATTTGGGTCAGAATCCAAATTTAAAGGAGCTGCAATAGGTGTGGTTTTAGATGGGATTGAATCAAATTTGTATTTTCTTAACAAATCTCTGACGTATTGTTCTTGGTTGATAAAGATACCATCCAAGGTTTGTTTAATTTGTAGACCTAAGAAAAACGTTAATTCTCCCATTAAAATCATTTCATATTCAGTAGACATGATTTTCGAAAACTTTTCACACATTGCATGATCAATTGACCCAAATATAATGTCATCAACATAAATTTGTACCAGTAAGATATTACCTTTTTCTTTCAAGATGAACAAGGTATTATCTATTGCACCTCTTAGAAAACCATGTTAAGAAGATGTTTGGTTAGAGTGTCATACCAGGCTCTGGGACCTTGTCTAAGACCATACAACACTTTGTTAAGTCTATATACCCAAAGAGGATGCTTCTCATCAATGAAGCCTGGAGTCTGTTTAACATACACTTCTTCTTTCAATGTTCCATTAAGGAATGCACTTTTGACATCCATCTGGTAGACTTTGAATTGCAAATGAGCTGCATAAGGCAAGAAAATTCGTATGGCTTCAAGTCTAGCAACTGGAGCAAAAGTCTCATCAAAATCAACACCTTCTGCTTGACAGTAACCCTTGGCAACCAATCTGGCTTTGTTCCTTACAACATTGCCATCTTCATCCATCTTGTTTCTGTAAACCCATCTAGTTCCAATAGGTTCGTTCTTCAACCCTGGTGGACAAAGAACAAGTTCCCATACATTGTTCCTTTCAAACTAGATAAGCTCTTCTTGCATTGCTTCTACCCAGCTTGGGTCTTCCTAAGCCTCGTCAATCTTCTTTGGTTCAATTAGAGATAAGAAGGTGACGTTCAAGCATTGTTCACTTGTGGCTCTTCTAGTCTGAACCCCACTACCTGGATCTCCAATTATCTGCTCAATTGGATGAGCTTGTGTCCATTTAGTGTATTGACTAGGTTGATGTATTACAATATCAGTGCAAGTAACCTGAGGATCCTCCACAGTTGTAGAGACTGGAGGAAGATCAGTCCAGACTTCTTCAATGTCATCATCAGATTCAATGAGGTCACGATTTGCATCGTGAAATTCTTTAGTTGAAGGCACATCAACTGGAGAACTTTCAGTCTGAACTGGTTCTGATATTGGAGTGGCAAGAACATCAGATCCAATCACCAGTTTTTGTGGTAAATTAAAACTGATGGAGGGATAAAATGAAGTATCACTGGTGTTTCTCTTCTGTGCAACTGGTTCCAAGTCTTGATGACTGTAAACATATTTTGGTGTAGAAACTGACTGATGAACTTGATCAGATACACCAAAATCAACTAGAACAACTGGAGAAATATCAAGGTTTGGTCGTTTATTGATTGCTTCATTTGATTCATCAAATGTGACATGAATTGTCTCATGAACCTTCTAGAGTCTATAATTGTAAACTCTATAGGCCTTTCTGATATCTGAATAACCCACAAAGACACCTTCGTCAGCTTTTGCATCAAACTTACCCAACTGACTAGAATCGTTAAGAATATAAACTGGACAACCAAATACATGGAAATAACCAATATTTGGTTTACGATTCCTTAGGACTTCATAGGCAGTCTTCCTATGTCGTTTGACATAATTTGACCGATTCTGGGTGTGACATGTAGTTTCCACAGCTTCAGCCCAAAAACTGGTTGGAAGACCTGATTCAGATAACATACTTCTTCCAGCTTCAATCAACGTGCAATTCTTTCTTTCAACTACACCATTTTGCTCTGGAGAACGAGGTGAAGAGAAGTTTTGAGAAATGCCAGTGTCATTGCAAAATGATTCCAATTCTTTATTTATAAATTCTGTACCATTATCACTTCGCAACTGACACACTTTCTTGGTATGCTTGAACTCAATTCTTTTGATGAGAGAGATGATCTCACCAGGTGCATCACTTTTTGATCTGATGAACACCACCCAACAGTATCTGGTGTATTCATCAACCACAACTAAAGTGTACCTCTTCCCAGCTTTAGTTTGAACATTCACTGGACCAAAGAGATCCATATGTAGCATGTGAAGAGGTTCAGTGATGCTAAAGTTTTGCTTAGTTTTGAAACTGGCTCTTTTCTTCTTGCCCATATCACACCCAGGACATGGCCTCTCCTTTTTAAAGGAGAATAAAGGTATCCCATCCACCAGTTGCTTTCTAGATAATTTATTGATGTTTTTGAAATTTAGGTGGGATAACCTCTTATGCCACAGCCAGTTGGTGTCCTCATCAGCTTTTGCATAGAAACAATGCTCTTTTGGAGCAGGTTCCATGTCCATTATGTACACATTTCCTTTTATTGGAGCAATCATTACCACTTGCCAATCCTTGTTAAAAATGGTGCCTTGTGCAACATCGAACAAAACTCTGAAGCCATCATCACACAGTTGACTTACACTGATCAGGTTATATTTTAAACCATTTACAAATGCAACTTTAGTGAATTTGACTTGTCCATTGTTAAGCACACCATATCCTTCAGTTTTTCCACTACCATCATTACCAAAAGTCACTGTCGATCCATCTTGGACAGTGAACTCTTCCAGCAGGGGCTTACATCCTGTCATAGTCCATCCAGCTGCGCTGTCCAGATACCAGATTTGCTTCTTTTGATCACCCTACACACCCATAACATTATTAGTTGTTTTTGTGAACCCATCTTTTCTTGATGGGTTCACTGGACTTCACTTGAGAAGTCACAGCTGATTGTTGAAGGCTGGAACTGGAGGCTGAATCTGGAGTTTGTTCAATTACTTCAGATCCATGAGTAAAAACAATTGGTACTTGGTATTTTCTTCCCTTTCCATTTTCAGTTTTGGTTCCAGATGGAGCCTTTTGCTTTTGTTTAGACTTAGAAAGGGTTTTGACATTTAGTTTCTTAACTGAAGGAGAAGGAGCTTTAGCCTGATTGGCTCCAGTTTTAACCTCAACTAGGGTGATTTTAACAGATTCAGTTTTGAAATTCTTAGGTTGATCATAAGGTGTTTCAACCTGAAGAGATTAAGGCAATGCATGGAGATCTGGTATGGCTGCTGCCATTTGAAGATCTCCAGATTTCCATGCATTCTTTTGGGCATCAATTGTTCTTGAAAAAGCATCATAATTCTTCTCAAATGCATTCACCCAGGACTTGATAATCTTTTTCTCTTTCTCAAGATTAGATTTTAAACTTTGATTTTTAAGTTTTAATGCTTCAATTTTCAAAACGGATTCTTTTAAAGCCAACTGGACACTCTGCAAGTCATTCAACTGAGGTTTTACATTGTTCAATTCAGTTAAAATTGTTTCCAGATATCTTTCACTATCAGTTCTTACAGTTTCAACAAACAATAAATCACCATTGAGTGATTCAGCAATGTCCAGTTTCAATTCAGGGTCATTCTGCTTATCATAATCACATACCTTTTTCAGAATGATGTCCACCCATCTTCCTGCAATGACATCATCTTTCACCAGATGTTGCTGTTGATCTTCAAGTTCCATAAAACACATATCCCTAATCTCTTCTTCATCATCAGATGAATCATCAGAGAGTTCCCACTTCCCTTCAGTGTTTGCCATCATACATTTATTCTTCTCTTTTTCTTTTTCAAGGGACAAGAGGGCAATTTGTGCCTTAAGTTTCTTATATTTAGCTTTATATTTATCATCAGGTACATTGTAAGTTGGGATAAGGGGACCAGATTGATTATTCATTTGACTAGACCTGCAATCCTTCATAAAATGACCTTTCTTACCACACTTATAGCAGGTAAGATTGGCCTTGTCCAGAGAGTTGGAGCTGGAAGCATTGTTGGAACCGTTAAATCGATTAGATTTGTGCTTAAACCTATTAAAGGTTTTGGCAATCATGGCTACCAGTGGTCAACTGTAACAACCGTTTTAGAAATGTAGTAAATAAAATTCACAAAGTTTATCTAAGTTCTTGACGTGCCTTAGACTTAAGATATGTACTCACTTGAAGGTCAATTCAATCTTAGATCTTGAATTATAAGACGAGTTTATGATTTATTATGACAAAATACCAGATTTCGAGTCGTAAGTATTTAAGGAAGTTCTAGTCCAAAAATGTTCACAAATAGTCCCTACATTTATTAGGTTCATTTAATATTGGAAACCTATAAAAAGAAGATCTTAGAAGGAGAAACTCATTCTTTCATCTTCTCCATCTGACCTCTCTCTCTCTAAAACACATAGTTGCAGCCTCCATACACACACAAAAATTCATCTCTTGATTTTGGGTTGTTAAACCCAAAATTTTTTGTACTTTTAGCTTCCTTGTGATAATCAAAACATATTTCTAGCACCAAATTTCACGTAATAACAACAAATTTTGAGTTTTTGATCAAAATAAAAGTGTGCTTTTTCAAGTTTATGTTCTTGATGATTTGGTCCAATTTTGATATGAAAAACGTGTTAATAATTAATGGGTTTGAGTCTAAATGTGTTTAGTAACCTTTTTGTGAACAAATTTGGGTCATAACATGCTTTAATCTACAAAACCCATTTTTGAAAATGGGGGAAAACTTGTTCATAATGTGCCACGTCTTATATGTGTTATAGATGGTCTTGAAAACATTAAAAGTGTTAATGGTTAGTGTTATTATGAATATATGTACTAGTTTGATGTTCTAACAAGTCCCGGAATCGATCTGGATCTTCGTGTATTGATTAAGTGTTGTTTTCAGTCGTCCTGGAGACTAAGACGATCTCCTAGGACGATCCCCTAAGACGATCTCCTAGGACGATCTTATTAAGATCGTCTTGGCAGCCTTCTCAATTCTGGTTTCGTGCTCGTTTGTTCTTGTATGATGTTGTGGTGTGTTGGTATGTTTAATGGGTAACCGATCCTTTGGATTGGTTTAGCTCAAACACTTGATCATGAAACGATCTTGTGTCTTGTTTGCGTCTTAGAATGGGACGATCTTGTGTTCATAGCAACTAAAACGATGTTGAAGCAGGTAACTTAAAATGATCTTAAACCATGATAAGTGAAACGATCTTAAGCTAGCAACCTAAAACGATCTTGAGGGGAATATAGAACGATCTTGAGCAGACCTCTAGGACGATCTTGAGCAGACCCCTAGGACGATCCTGAGCAGACAACTAGAACGATCTTGAGGCTTGACACCTAAGACGATCTTGACTTGAGAACAAAGACGATCTTGCATCAAACCCTAGACAAACTTATTCCAAGACTCCTTTACAGATTATACTTAAACCTAAAAACAACCTAATCGTATATCTAATCACCCAAAATCATTACTTAACTTCATTTATCAAATGATTAATCACATACAAGATTATGATCTAACATATTGAAGCTAGTTCCTAAAACGACCTAGAACGACGAATGTTGTGTAAAACCCAATTGAATATACGAGAACATGTTCCATATTGATCATCAAAGTACGAGTTCTATGACTAATTGAATTGAGATCCTAAAGACTAAAGTTCGTTGCAAAAGGCACATACAACTCATTATTACGATAAGTACTTATGTGTGAGTTCAAAGACGTTCATTTCGATTCTAGCAAAACACTTTTGAGTCAAAACGTTCAAAGATCTTGAAGGGACCAAATCATCAGTTCATCAAGGACAACTCAGTGAATAATTAATCACAAGAACTAACACATGTATTCATCTATGCTCAATAACTTGTGATTAGGTTGTCGTCAAGACATACTTGGATTCGAATAGATATATCTTACCTATATCTTTGCTCATACTTGTAGAACTACGTTTGTAGCAGATCACTGTGAGTCTTTGTAGCCCCTTTTCCTTACTAACATTTTGGGGTGAAAGGAATACTACTTATGCTTTTATACATGCCGTAACTGCTTTTACTACTCCATGGCTATATGACTACTTGATACTATTAGCCGGTCCAGTTGAGGATTGTGTGTGCTCGATTGATACTATTAGCCGGTACCATTGAGGATTGTGTGGGCTCGATTGATACTATTAGCCGGTCCTGTTGAGGATTGTGTGTGCTCGATTGATACTATTAGCCGGTCCTGTTGAGGATTGTGTATGCTCGATTGATACTATTAGCCGGTCCTGTTGAGGATTGTGTGTACTCGATTGATACTTTTAGCCGGTCCTGTTGAGGATTGTGTGTGCTCGCTTACTTATGTACAAGTTGATCTTTAGCCATTACATGCTACTTTACAATTGAATTCTATTGACGGCATAAAACGCTTTTATTCTACTTGTTTATACTCAAACCTACGAACTCACCAACCTTTGTGTTGACACGTTTAAGTATTCCTTTCAGGTAATCAAGCTAATCGTGGCTAGGATTGGTAGCATGGGACTCTTAGCAGACTTCAGGATTTAGGATTGGAGTTTGCATGCTTTTACTTATGCTTGGTGGCAATATGCCTAATCGTTTCCCCTGCGTGGGAACTTATCGTACTTGATTTGATTACTTTTGTTGAGCTTGTGTGTGATGACTACTACTATGCTTGGTTGGTTATGAATTTGACTATTTATGATACTTATATGCACTCATTTAGTATTCCTATGTAACATCCATGTGCGCGTGTGCTTTATCTTACATCCCGAGTTTTCCGCCGCTGTCGGGGTGTTACATCAACCCAGAGTTCGGTAAGTTGCTTAACATCTCCTTCATAGAATGTAACTGGACATTCTCCGAAGATATTAAAGCAGCACAAGGTTGTCCAGTGAAACTGGTTCCCTTGGAACTTTGAGCATGGTTTATGGCATCTTGTTCAGCCACAAGTCTTGCAGCATTGTTATCCTCTGTGAATCTAAAGGCTCCATAGAGAGATGCAAGAGTGTGACTGTGCAGGGTTTTGCCTCGTCTTAGGACAAGAATCATGTTTTCCCATTTGGATGGAAGAACATCACAGAATTTCTCAAGAAAAATGTCTTTGTCTTTTTCAATACCCAACCCTCTTAACTGATTGATAAGACTAGTGAATCTGGTGTAAGTACCAGTTAGACTTTCATTGGGTAAAGCAAAGAAGGATTCATACTTTTTGTTTAGAGCAACCTTTCTAGTGACAATGGTGGCACTGGGAAACAACACAAGTGTTGGAATTAAGTCTTCAAGGACAGCAACAAGAATCATGTTTTTCAGTCTAGTATCCAAATCTACCAGTCTGCGATCCTCATCTGATCAGTGGTCTTCTGGTTTTTCTCTAGACCCTCTTATTCCAGTTGGATCAAGAAGAGGACTTACCCCAAGAGACATGGGTATATAGGGTCCATCCTTAAGGATTTTTAACATATACCTTTCAATCCCACCAAAATGCAGCAGCATTCTGGCCTTCCATGTCCCAAAAGTTTCACCATTCCCATCAAATTTGGGAACAGGAGTATTAGAGTAATGTACATGGACATGGTTTGGGGTATTGGGAGGGGGTGGAGGAAGATTGTTATTAGCATTTTGATTAGGTATGGTATTGTTAACATTAGTGTTTTCATCATTTCCAGGACCATTCTCACCTTCAGTAGTAGACATCTTAGCAGATCTAGGCAATTATGTTAGCCTTTTGCTCTGATACCACTTATAAGTCCCAACTCAAGAGATGGTACTAACTGAAGACACCTCTATGTCAATGGTGAGAGTTCTTTGCAATATAAACACTGAACTGGAGATGACCAATTACGGTGATTGTATACCAAGTCCTAGAAAAGATTACTTAGTAGGTGACAAAGAGAAAAACAATGCAATAAGTAAGAAGTATACTAAAATAAAATGGTGAGACCAAGTTGTAATTTTCAAAGGTATTTTATTTATTGGTACTAAATAAAATACAAGGTTGTTGTGGAACCAAGATAATACATAAATGTAAATATCCTAACAACCTATGAAATACAAATGATCTATACTAGGAAATTCTCTTTTAACAATCGAAACACTTAAAGTTGTGAAGTGTTCCCTTTTACGATTGAGAGAATATTGCACAAGTACACCAAGAATATTGCAAAAGTCTGAATATGCAAAGTTTAGTTCTTGTTGTGCAAAGACCTCTATTTATAGACAAAGTTGGCATTGGGAATCCAACTTTGTCGTATAAATATGGTTGACAGCATTTAAGGAAACTAAGTGAGTTCCTTTGAAATGCTTGATAAGGTAAGTCAAGACATTACTTTATCTAACCTGCTTTATGCACTTTTGTACTTTAATCATAGACAAATGATATTGTCAGTATAAAGCTGCATAAAGCAAAAAGGTCTTCCTCGTAAACAGTGTAAAGCATTGTAAAGGCTTTAAACTGATATTCTCCAGTTTCGATCTGAGTAGAATGCCAACTGGGTTTCGCTGCCATTGTCATTCTCTATCTTCCATTTGTTGTCTTTGACGTCAATTGGAATGTCTTCTGTTCTGATCAAATCTCAACTGGAGGAAGTCTTCAGTTGCATAAACTGTACGTTGCAACTGGACTTCAATATATTTCTGGACAAATCTTCTGGTCTCCAGATCCAACTGGAGACTGGCCAGTTTGGACGAAACTGGTTCTAACACTTGGGACCTACAAAACTAACATAAATACCATTTATATCTTCATAGTTGGACAAGACTTTCTTGTCCCCTGTCATGTGCCGAGAGCATCCACTGTCAACATACCAAAGACTGATAGGCTTCCTTGGTTCTCCCTACTCATCAGACGATAAGATGGTTATTTTTTGAAAGGAACCCAAACTTTCTGAGGTTTAGGTTTGCCGAATTCATCTCTAATAATTAATTCGGTCCAATATCCATCGCTCTGTAAACTGAGCCTTGGATGAAGATGATGCCTTAGACTGTTTCTTAGGTGAATTTCTTGGCGAATGATTACCAAACCTAGGCTGACTCCCTAATCGATCATAGAACTTAGACGAACTATTGATTCTAGAATGAGGTGATCGATTCTGTTGAGCCATCTTATTCCTAGGTGAATTACTCCTTTGAGGTGTACAAGATCGACTTGGACTTCCACTACTAATAGTAGTATTCTGTGAAGGTCCCTGTCATTTGGGGGTCTCAGATCTATTGGAATTATTCCCTTGACCTATCACACCAGACTCACCATAAGACAAAGATTTAAGTAACTTAACATAATTTTGTGCATTTGCATTATCAGGATGTCTTTTCGCATACCCCTCATAGTAATTCCTTTTATATGCACTCATAAGTTGTGTTGAAGTTACGTGTTCAACTAGTTTACCCTTCCCTTTATCAATAGGAATTTCATCAACATCCTTTGACTTGACTTGACTGTCATTCTTAGGATTCTTGACCTTCCTATTTGGACATTCATTAGCTATATGACCTCTCTCATGACAGGTATAACACTTCTTTGCTTGTTGTTTTCTAGAGTGACCATATTCTATTTCAGGGATTGGTATTCCATACTCCTTCATTTCATCTATGGTATCTAATGTTTGTATTGCTTCATCCATAGTTCTTACTAGCTTAAATGGAGCATAATGTCTATCCTTATATGTAATTTGATCTGCTAACCATTCTTCTTTATTTTCTACACACCAAACTTTATCAATTATTGACTTAGGTTGAATCCTAGTTATATATACTTCTCTATCTTAGAAAATTGTAGCACAGTCTTTCAAGGTGTAGTATACTACTTCATTAGGATCAAAATCTAATTTAGTTTGTTGGTGATCTCGTTGTAGAAATAAATCAGAATCTTTAGCCACGTTATTTTCCTTCTTAAAAACAACATTTTCCGTAGTTAAACTAGTTAAATTATCTTTAAGCTTTGACACCTCAAGTTTCAAATCATACACCATTCTACAGACATCAACAATTGAAAGTAATGAACATGATACCTTTTGATCTGCAGCCTTGCAATCTGCCATGTATGCAACGAAATCTTCAATTGTCATACCTCCAGGTATCACAAAATTCTTCATTTGATATTCAATGCTCTTATTAGACAGGTCATCAACTGGCTTAGTTGACTCCACCTTTTATTCAGATGTTTTAACATCAGTTACAGCTTCACTCTCAGATCTCACAATTTCAACAACTTTTCGAACATTTTGCTTCACTATCTCAGATGCACTCTCTTCACTTGAGTACACAGCATAATCAATTGTTGCAGCTACCTTACCATATACTTCAACCATGTAAGCATGATTTGAGGTATCTTCTAATTGTGTATCCCATTGATAGGTACCATCCGGATTTTGTACAACAACTGCCTTTGCCTCCATAAAATGAGGAGGGCTTGCTTGTTGTGGAGAAGCAGGTAATGTTGTCATGGCTTGAGTTTTTTGACTGTTTGAAGGAGTAATACCATCTTGATTGTAGTTTTATCTACCAGCAACGGTATTATCATTTCTCTTAGGTCGTTGACACTCTCTAGCAAAATGACCAAATCCATCGCAATTATAACACTTCACCTTGGATTTGTCAAAACCTTTAGTGCCATTTCCTACAAATCTCCCCGTTCTCTGAGTGAACCTTATGACGTTAATGGTTAACATCGCTAGCTGCCATTGTAGATCCATTTCTTCTAAGTCACCAGGATCTATTTGATTGTAGTCCTCATCGATTAATGCAGGATCAGTGACTTTTCCTCCAATGAATGCTTCATGAGTTGTACAAAAGGCTGAGTACACACTCATTCTTCCTTCTGCAGAATTCATACTCATCGGCATAGAATGAAAAGATTGTGTGATGCTTTTGACATTTGTATTCACATTGTCATAAGCAACATAACCTGCAAGTCCATCTGCATCTACTATTGGTGAAGCTTCAACACCAATTAAAAATGCATTATTTCCTGAGCTAGTACTTGCCAAATGTTTTTTAGTTTGGAAACTACCATTTCAAAATCCCATGAACTATAATCCTTGTCATCATGTAAGTGATGAACATAATCAGTCCATATTTTTGGTAGTGAATCCAAAAACTTATCAACCAACTCAGTTTGAGGATATACAACTTCAAAGTATGATAACTCAGTAGTCAAGTGCTGAATCGACTAATAATCTCATTAAGAGATTCTCCTTTTAATCCATTAAAGGCTTCATATTGACGTTTGAGAAGTTTAATATGATTTTTCTTCAAAGTAGTATCACCCTCACAATATCTTTCTAGGGTGTCCCATAAGTTCTTTGAAGTAGAGTACTTTTTGAATAAGTGTACACTTTCCTGAGGTAAGGTAATAGTAAGAGTAGATAAAGCCTTTCCCTCAACAGTGTACCTCTTCGTTTCTTCAATCGGCATATCGGTATATGCGTATCTACTGATTACTCCATTCTTCTCATAAGTAGGCCAATCAAAACCATGAGTTATCACAACCCACATATCAATATCAGTTAGACGAATGTAATCTTCAAATCGTCTTTTCCACATCCAATAGTTCTCCAAACGGAACAGCTTTGGAGGTGTGTTCCCACGGCCAACTTCATGATCCTGCATGATCATCTGACTGATAAGTAAGGCATTTGGAGAATTTGCGGCAGCTGGTATGGTAGTCATTTTAAATCTTTTATGATAAAATCAAACGAAATAACAAGTAGTTCATGCAGCACGAAGACACACGAGAACACGCGAGGGACACGTGACACGAAGACACACGAGGTCACGTGAAGAGCATGTTACACGAAATACGTCACGAAGTCACACGAGTATCACGTGACACGAAGTCTAGATGACGTAGGTTCTGAACGAAGACTACTTCGTGCTGACGTAAGCACGAAGTCGCGCGAAGAAGATCAAGAAACTGAAGAATAACACGAATTTCGAATTTATTTCGCAATCAATAGCAAATCAAACGATCTTACACCTTCTGGTAATCAACCTTAAGGCTCTGATACCACTTGTAGGTTCCTATGGTTGCGTGGATCGTAATAAGACATGATTCGTTATGTCAAGAGTGCGGAATCCTCTTGAGATAACTAGATTGCTATTGCCTTTTGTCAATTAACAAGTAGTTAATCAACCTAAGGTGGTTTAGGAACTAATGATTCGTGTAGGATATCACACGAACGGCAATTCAATCTAATTCGTAATTTGAAAAACATTGATTACTAATTTTCGTAATTTAGTCTTGTATTTATACTAGTAGGGTTTAGGTTCGTGTGTTCTTGGGCTTCACACGAAGTGAATCAAGCCCGATCCATCAAAACCCTCGTGTGGTCGTGCTGACGTCAGCACCAAGATCACTCAACGTACCGATGACGTCAGCACGAGGAGCGTATCTTGGATTGCTTATTTCGCTTTTACATAATGTCTAACCATCGTTTAAGTATTCTAAGACACTTATAACCTTGGTTCTACGTCCTTGTACCTGCAAAACAATATATAAGACACAAACACAGTACAAAACATAAACAGATATAATATTGAAGTTCAAACGTAATCATTAAATACCAACAAGAGTTCTTATTTATATGATAACAAACATAGTTCCTAAAACATAAACGATAATCAAATCTATGTTGCTATTGTCACATAAATCTACATCTACAGATTCTCTTCCCAAAATTTGTTAATCCTCCCTATTAATGTTGCCGAATGAATACTAAAAGAGGCAACAAAATTATTCATATTAAATCGAAGGGTTGAAGGAGAGAAACCCTTTGGTCATGCCGAGATTGGCTTGATTGCCTTAGGAGGATTGTATTCTAAAGAAATAAGAGATTTGATTTGAGATGATGATGATGTTTTAGCCATTTCTACAAGGAAAAACTGAAATTGATGATTTTAGGGTTTTGGAAATTTGAAGAAGAAAAAAGATGAAAGATAGAATGATGATTGGGAGTGTAAATGAAAACGAAGTAAATGAAGGAATGAATTTGGCAAAAGGTATTTATATTTATGATGGAATGTAAAGGGTTTTTCCAAAATAGATATACCGAAAATGATTTTGAATTTCAAAACCCAAAATAAATAATATTTTATTTGAAAACAATTTTGATCAGTTTTCAAATCCGAAAATAATTTTAGGTATAAGTCTGCATTTAATGCCACGACGTTTATGACCCCACTTTTCCAAAAAAAATTCAACACTTTTAAAGAAAAAGTGATCATTACTTTTCATTTACGACGCAACTTGTGTGACACGTCAGCCAAAAGCATCTTTATTAAAACGTTAAACAGTAACCGTCACGTGTTTACACAAACAACCAAGTATCCAAAAGACATTACAAGGACTAATTGATTTCAGAAATGACTCATCAAAATCTGAGCATGATCAGTTTAAGGAATCTGAACCATCTCAGGTTAAAACTTGTTCTGAAATCGTTCAGTGAATCTGAAGCATCTTTATTCAAACGTTATACAGTAAGCGTCATGTGTTTACACAAACAACCAAGTATCCAAAAGACATAACAACTCATGATGTACAAAAGCTAAGAAAATTCTGATAGCTTCTAGTCTAGCAAATGGAGCAAAAGTTTCATCGGAATCTTTTCCTTCTTTTTGAGAGTAACCCTTAGCAACAAGTCTTGCTTTGTTACAAATTACATGTCTATTTTTCATCCATCTTGTTTCTGAAGATCCATCTTGTCCCAATTGGTTTCTTCTTCAGATCATTAGGACATGGAACAAGTTCCCACACATTGTTCCTTTTTAACTGGTTGAGCTTACCTTGCATGGCTTCAACCCAGCTTCGGCCTTTCAGAGCCTTGTCAATCTTCTTCGGTTCAATCAGTAATAAGAAGCTAACATATAAGCATTGATCTCTTGTGGCTCTTATGGTCTAAACCCCACTACTGGAGTCTCCAATGATTTGATCAATTGGATGTGCTCTTGTCCATTTAGAGTATTGACCATGTTTATAATGATATCAGTGCAAGAATTCCTCTGATTTACTTCAGGATGAGCTTCAGACTAGACTATTTCAGTCTCATCAACTTCCTCTTGCAGATCATGACTTGCATCATGAAATTCTTCAAATTGTGGTAAATTAGTGGAAATTGGTATCTGATTTGAAGCAGCACGAACATCAGATCCAATAGTCAGTTCAGAAGGTAGCTTAAAACTGACTAAAGGATAAAATGGTATGTTGCTAGGCTGTGTTTTGGCTGGTTCTGATCTGAGATGATTAGAAGCAGGTTCAGGTGACTCATCAGATTAATCAGTGGGATCAGATTCAGCAAAACTGATTGGACTTTCTGAGGGTGTTACGGGAGTTGGGTTATTGAAGATCGCAAAATTTGATTCATCAAAGGTAACAAGAATTGACTTATCAACATTGTCAAGTCTCTTGTTATAAACTCTGAAGGCTTTGCGAATTGTTAAATAACCTAAGAAGTAACCTTCTTCAGCTTTTGCATCAAACTTTCCAAGCTGTCTGGAGTCGTTCAGAATGAAAATCTGGAAATCCAAAGACGTGGAAGTATCCAATATTTGGCTTTCTGTATCTGAGAGCTTCATAGGCAGTCTTCTTGTGTCTTTTGACATAAACGGATCTGTTCTGAGTATACCAAGCAGTTGCAACAGCTTCGGCCTAGAAATTCTCGGAAGACCAGATTCATTTAGCATACTTCTAGCAGCTTCAATCAGCGTTCGATTCTTTCTTTCTACAAAACCATTATGCTCTAGTGCGTGAGCTGAAGAGAAGTTTTGAGATATGCCAGTTTCAGTGCAGAAGGACTCCAAAGTGGCATTTCAGAATTCTGTGTCATTGTCACTTCTGAGCTGACAAAATTTTCGCTTATACTTGAGTTCAATTTGTTTGATGAGGGCAATAATTTTAGCAGCAACTTCACTTTTCATTATGAGGAAAACAACCCAACAATATCTTGAAAATTCACCTACCACAACAAGGTTGTACCTCTTTCCTGCTCTGGTATGAACATTCACTAGTCCAAAAAGGTCCATGTGAAGCACGTTAGAGGTTCATTTATACTGAAACTTTTCTTCGTCTTGAATGTTGCTCTTTTCTGCTTTCTCACTTCACATCTTGGACATTACTTATCTTTATTGAAAGTCAATGGAGGTATTCCTTCAGTAAGTTGTTTTCTTGACAACTTATTAATGTTCATAAAGTTCAAATGGGATAACCTCTTGTGCCATAACCAATTTGTTTCCTCATCTGCCTTGGTATATAAACATTGTTCACTGGGTGAACTTTCCATATCAATGACATAAATGTTTCCCTTTCTTGGTGCAACCAACACTACCTTCCAATCTCTGTTGAATATGGTGCATTGAGAAATATCAAATAGAACCTTCAAGCCATCATAATAGAGTTGACTGACACTGATTAGGTTAAATTTCAAACCATTCACATATGCAACTTGTGTGAATCTGACTTAATGTTAGTGCATGATTCTCAGTGACGTGAGGATTCTGGATATGTGAAGTATATTTGTGTATAAGTTCAAGTCTTGTAATTATCTTGTAATTACCGTTTGTCTTAATATTACCCTGGCATATTTTGTTGAGCCAATTGGGATCCAACTTATGTTTATATGTTTGTTCATTATTTGTATTTTGCAGGTTTTAGACATAACATATAAAGAGTCTTTAAGTTAATATTGTTTCTGCGTATTAACAGCAGTCAAGATATTAACTTAATGTACTTCCATAGGGAAGTTAAGATAATTGTGTTTCTGCGTATTTACAGCAGTATAAACATTATCTTATATACATACTTCCAATAGATAATATATACGACATTATTTCTGCGTATTTACAGCAGTTGAAATGTTGTCGAAGGCTAATGCTAGTTCTGCGTATAATTACAGCAGTTAAAGCATTAGTTGAGTTAATGTTGGTTCTGCGTCTTGACAGCAGTAAAGACATTTACTCACTATATCCTAAGTGTTATTTGACGGTTCTTAGGAACAAGCAAAAGATTTGCTTGTTCAAAGTAAGAACACTCAAATGGTCATTTGAGAGTTTCTGAGAAAAAAGCAAAAGTATGCTTGTTCTCAAGAACTCTCAAATGGTTTGAGAGTTTCTGTGGAAACAACCAAAAGTATGTAATGACCATAGAAACGCGTGTAAGGTGCCCTATTGTTGCGTGGATCGTAATAAGACACGATTCGTTATGTCAAGAGTGTGGAATCCTCTTGAGATAACTAGATTGCTGTTGCCTTTTGTTGATTAATAAGTAATTAATCAACCCAAGGAGATGCACAAGGCTTGTGGTTCGTGTAGGAGAACACACGAAGGAACAATTAACCTTAGCTCTGAAATTCATGAATAACTAACAAGGATTCAAAAATCATTCACCTAATTTCGTAGATTAGGTCTTGTATTTATACTAGTTGATATTGGGTTGTGTGGGCTTCGGCCTTAATCGCGTAATTAAGCCCGAATTAACAATAAGTCAATTCACCTCATGCTAACGTCAGCACGAGGGTAATCCTTCATGCTGATGATGTCAGCACGAGGGACGTGCCTTTGACTCTTTGTTTGACTTCGTTTGGCTCGTACATAACATCCAATCATCGTTTAAGTGTTCTACGACACTTATAAACCTTGATTCTATGTTTTTGTACCTGCAAAACAATATATAACACACAAACACAATACAAAACACAAACAGATATAATATTGAAGTTCAAATGTAATCATTAAATATCAACACAAGTTCTTATTTAAATGATTGTCACAACGAATCTGCATCTACAACGCGCAAACAGCCAAAAACCCTAATGGGCCTTGGGCTTCGAAACACGCAAGGACCTGCGTGTTTCAGAACACGCAAATGGCCATTTGCGTGTTCCTAGCCTTTGCCTATAAATAGAGGGTGTGTGTATGTGTGTTACAACAAGAGTGTAGAGAGAGAAACGAGCAAATCCTAGAGAGAGAAACTTAAGAACACGCATCAGCTTGGCGATACTCGTCTCGTGCACGAACCGCAAACACACACCCGGCCCTCCAAACGGCTCGTAAACTGCAGATTACTACGTGTTTGGTAAAGTGCGTCCAGAGAGCCGTTCCCGGAGTGTTTATCATCACGTAAAAGATATATATATAGTGATATATATATATCATCTAATGGTAGATATATAAACCGTGGGTTATCTCAAGGAATTTCTACACCTCAACATATCCTTAAGTCGATCTCTGGTTAGATAAGAGTACAAGACCCGAGGGTCTTACAACTGGTATCTATAGCCACGGGTTTTATAACCTTGGTTAGAAATTGACAACGGTTTTGTGGTATCCCTTTATTTACGTGATTTAGGTGAAAGTTAATCTTTGGGCATGTTTTTGAAAGAAAGGTTCAAACTTGTTCCCAAATATTGATTAATCTATATCCTAGTAACATTTTCTCATAATCTCGTTTATCCTTGAGCAATATCGGGTTCGGGATCTAAGAAATTGTGTGAAAGTGGTGTTTGTGTGATCTTGAAAAGTGTACTATGCGTGTTCTCGAACACTAGTACCTTTTTGCGCTTTTAGATATTACCAAGGCATTTATGTGTTCATGTGTTTTGCTTGTTCTTGAAATTTAGAGAGTTCTTGAGATTTTATGTGTTTCTTGAATAGTGCGTGTTTCTCTAGTTTGCGTGTTCTCAGATTTTGCGCGTTCCTGGACATTTTGCGTGTTCCTGGATTTTGCGTGTTCCTACACTTTTGCGTGTTTCATTTGTGTGTTCCCAGTTTGCGTGTTCTTGTGTCATTTGCGTGTTTTTAAGTTGAACCACATACACAATGGCAGCAAACTATCTTAACCAATTAATACTAATGGACCATGAGACTGGTAAGGGTAATTTACCACCCAAACTAATGATCATAGACCAATACTTTTCTTGGAACGGTCGATTTGAATCCTTTATGCAATTCACCGATATTAGAAGTGGACTTGTATGACTGAAGGATATAAAGCCCCAACATATGAGGAAAGTGGTGTTACCAAAGTATATGCTTATCAAGATATGACTGAATCCGATAAAAAATTGTATGAGGCACTTTCATGTTTAAAAATGTCATTGCCACAAGATATACTACATTTGTTTAACGGATTCAATATATCAAAAGAACTTTGGTTATCATTAAAAAAATCATTGTGAAGGGGATGAAACACTTAAAAAGAATAGAAAAGACATTCTAAAGCATCAGTATAATGTATTTAATGGGTTAAGAAGTGAAAACTTAGATCAACTAATTACACGATATTATCATTTGCTAGCAGAGTTGCAAGCATTTGAGGTTACGTACTTTGAGGAAGAGAAGGTCGAGAAATTTTTGAGCTCTTTGCCAGAAAGTGGAATCATTATATTACCACTTTGCAAGAGAAAGCAGATTTCGACGGCATGTCTCTAACTTAAATAGTTGCTAAGTTTAGGGGACAAGAAATGAAACAAAAGAGGAGGGAAGCAGGATATAATAATGCTCAGATTCCCGAGCTTTATTACGGTAGGCCTTCGATCAATGTAAGTCCAAGTTCCCCTGATGGAAGCACAAAGGCCTTCCTGAGTGAAGACGTTGACTTACAAAGGATCTCTGTTGACTCCGAGGGGAACATATGTCATGTTTTGAGTCAGGCGACAATTTAGGCAATCGTGGATATCCTACCTCCAGTGCTAGTTCCACCATGCCTATAAGTGGCAGATGTGCTGAAAGTCACTTATCCGTTCTTGTATCATTCGTGACATCATATGAACAGTTTATCCAAGGAAAGGTTCAAGATCCTAGTCTTATAGAGGAAGACTACGAGCAAGTTGATCCTTTGAACTTAGAAGAGATGGATCTGCAATGGCAAATGGCTATGCTGACTCTTCGGGCTAAACGGTTCCTATCAAGGACAGGGCGGAAGGTCGTGGGTTCCAAGCTTGGCTTTGATAAGTCTAAGATAAAGTGTTACAATTGTGAAGGATTTGGACATTTTGCTAGGGAATGCCAGAGACCGAAGAAGGATGATAAGTCAATGGTGACTCGTCAAAACTTCAACCAAGGTGGATCAGTAACTCCTCCAAGTGCTCCACAACGAAGATTTTTTCAAGGATCTAGTTCAAATGCAAATAACTCTTCTCAACAAAACAGTTATCAAGGTTCAAAGGTTGAAAGTCCAAACTCTAGCAACCAAAGTGGGTCAAGAGCTTTGGTGGTTCAACAACAGGAGGGATCGTATGACTGGGGTTCAATTGTGGAAGAAGCCGACAATGCCTATCTTGCCGAGATTAGTTCTGATATATCTTCAGATTCTGAATCAGAGATTCAAGAAAGTGATGATACTCAAGCATCTGAGATTCATGAAAAATCATTAGTTGTGAGCAATCCAAACTAGGTCGAAGTTCAAAAGACATCATCGGGTCTGATGAACCTCATGACAGACTTAACTATCTCAAAGAGTCAAGTTTTGGTAGAAAGGACTGATAAGATGTGGAACATTGATACAGGGAGTTCCATTCATGTAACTGGAGATAGTGGTATTCTGTCAGACTTTGTTAAGATTTCTGATGTTCAGGTGAACTTTGCCGGATCTGCAAAAGGCTATGCCACAGACCATGGTAAAGTGAACATCACAAATCTTAGTCTTGACAAGGTGTTCCATGTTGAGCATCTTAGTCAAAACACTGTGAGTGTCAGTCAAATGCATGATGTGTGTCATAGATGGGACAAGGATCATGAAAATGTTCCTCATTTGATTCCAGAGTCTTCCAGGGTTCACAATGACTCAACAAGCGGAAGAGTTATTCTAGAAGAAAATGAGACATTATATTTGAGACACTCAAAGTCTACTCCATTGAAGCCTATGAAAACAATGAAAGAAGTTTTGGAAAGATTTTCTTGCATAGAAGAGATGACAGAGTATGGAATTCCCATTACTGAAGAAAATCTCAAGAAATTTAAACAGAAACGAAGCAACAAGAAAATTTCCTGCTTTATATGTCGTGAGAAAGGTCACTCTGCAAGTAAATGCCCAAGCAAGGGATCAAACATTAATGCATCTACAAGCAATAATGATCAATCTTCAGACAACTTATCCAGGTTAAATGAGAGAAATTTAAGAATTAGTTCTCAAAAAATGGAGGGAAAAGATATGGTGAATGAACACTACAAGAGATCAGCTGGAAATCTTGTTGGTTCTTCTCAAAAACTCCATGTGCATTCCTTATCAACTCAAAAATCAAAGGTTGTTGTCAAGAAATCTGTTTCTCCGAGTTATTCTTCTTCAAGTAACAGATCTGAAAAGACCAAAAGCAGATATCCTTCAAACTCATATGGAGTTAAATCATCTGCTAAGTCTACAGAATATCATAGCACATATTATGATCGATTTGCTGGAAGGAGTAGAAACGATTTCAGATCAACTCTTCAGAGCTATCACGTTGGTGAATCATTTAATGCCTCGCACAAGAAAGGTCATGAAGATGATTCAAATCACTTAAATCAGGTTTTGGGTAAAGGAGGATGGGGAGAATTTGCATATCGTGATGATTCAGCGAGAATCCGGACAAAGAAGGTATGGGTTCTTGATGAAGAAAACTAAATCCTTTCATTTGTGCGGGGACATAGTCAAGGAAGACCGTGTTATATTGGTTATCGGTGACTGAGTTCTGGGCACATTTTCATTAGATAACATAGTGGGTTATCGTACTTATTTATCAGTTTTCATCATTGTAAATCATAGTGCAAGTCTCATGAATGTTGATTTATAATTTAATTATAAAAGAACAACTTTGAGAAAAATAATGTATGTAAAGTGTTACTTTTATTTTATGCTTGTTAATAAATCATTTGTGATAACATGATTATTAGACTAATGATTGATGTTATCCAATGATGAATATGCAATGATGAGTTACATATGATGGTTACACTAAGGCCTTTGATCGATCATGTTTTTGAGTTTCTAGTCCAGTTAACTGGAATGAGAAACCCTTAGTTTTCACCTCTCAAGAACCAACTTATTCAGAAAATGCAACACAAAAATAGAATAATGGTTTAAGGGGGAGTCGTTACTACAATAGAAATGACTATTCAATATGGCATTTAAGTTTACTCATTTGCTATATCCGATCTCTTCAGTAGTAATTGTTTCTTCTAGAACCTTCTTGATATGGAAAATTAGAAAATGCATCACAAAAATATAATAATGGTTTAATGGGGAAGTCGTTACTGCAAGAGAAATGACTATTCAATATGGCATTTAAGTTTACTCATTTGCTATATCCGATCTCTTCTGTAGTAATTGCTTCTTCTAGAACCTATTACATGTATCTGACTAAGCATGCTTATTCTAAGGTTGATTAGAGTACCTTCACTCTTGAAGACTACTATGATTGACTTTTAAATTTCATGCTCAGTAGGGTATATTGCATATGTCGGACTAAGCATAACTATTTTAAGATTGATTAGAGTAATTTTGATTCTAAAGTTGCTGTAATTGATTTTCTAAGTCTTATGCTCCGTAAGGCATATCGCAAGGACAGTATTAAGCATGACTATTACAAGATTGGTTGGAGTGACTTTGATCCAAAAGTCCCTGTGATTGATTTTGTAACTTTATGCTCCGTAAGGTTCTTGCTCAATAAAAGGTTCTATTGCACGGGAGACAATAATTAGAGTTTTTCAGATTCCAGAAGGACTTGATTGTGTTCTTGGTGAACACAAGTAAAAAAGTGTATTGTGACAAGGAAGAAGTGTAAAGTTAAAGGCATGAATTTGAGTATGTTTAGTACACCTCAAATTAGGTCTTGTTTTGAAATTGCGCGGAAAGTTAAGTTTGGATACTTAAGGTTTCGGTCAAAATGGGTTAAACGGAATCATTCAATTGATGTATTTGATAGATATTTTGATTTTCAATTTATTAAGAATAATTGAATTGAATATGCTTATTGTATGAAATAACTTGATAATTGTTTAGATTCTAATCTTAAATGTGAGAAACTATTGTACTTAGTACTTTTGCTTTTCCTTCTTAGCTTTCTATGGCACTTATCCCATCCTCAACTCGGTAATCTTTACTGAGAATTGCAAAACGGTGTCAAAGGGCTTCTTTTTCCCTGTCTTTTCTTCCTATCCTTTCCCTTGCTGTCCTAGGGTTCCCTTATCGGGGATACCTGGGAAGAGGATCAAGTTGGCCCTTGCGAACAGCTGATACACTATCTCCCTTCAACTATCAGTTAAATCTGTTTAAGTGTTTTCGGAATTTAGTTATTTCTTTTTTAGGCTAATGCATGTGTTGCATAGATCTCATGAGTTCGCTGATGTGGTTGCAGTTTTATTTATCTTATCCGGATGTGTGTCAACCGACAAGATAAAAGATCTCCAAAGTATATGAAAATTGAGTTATCCAGTCCGGAATGGAGAAACCTCAAGCTTAAATGGAAGGAGAGTATACTTACACATCAACAACTCAACTAAATTCAAACGGAGACAAAAATGATGACGGAGAAATTATCTGAGGGTGATTAATTTTGTATCACTTGTTTTTATTGTATTTGAATTTATGTTACATCGTTGTGTGTGTCCAATGGCTGTCATTGTCAACACTTAAAGATGGTGCATTAAATTTCATTTATTATTGACAAAGTGAGTCATAATTTAATGTTTTTACTTTGCAAGATGTTTAAGTAGCGACAATTCTGAAGAATTTCTTTATTGAGAGAAATATGATAATGTTAATATGAAAAAGTGGTTTATATTACTTTCGTCATGTTCTCTAAAGAATTTTTTTCGTTTCGATAAAATTCTTTGTGAATTTTAAATGTGTTAATCAAGTTTGTGAAAGTTGACTTTTTGTAAGTCAAGGTTCCTTGAATCGAAGAAAGATAGGTCATGTTTAATATGCAAAGCATACCAAGTGGACTCATATGTATGTTTTTAGCAAAATGGGCTATTAATACATATTGTAGTCAATTGGGATCATACCAAGTGGACTCATATGCATGTTCTAAGCAAAACGGGCTAATAATGCATATTGTAGTCAAGTGGGACTATACCAAGTGGACTCATATGCATGTTTTAAGCAAAACGGGCTAATAATGCATATTCTAGTCAAGTGGGATTAACTTTGTGTATTTTACACTAGTTTGATTTGCGTGTTTGTGTCAAGTGAGATTCTATATGCGCATTTCATCTAGTTGGACCTATATACGTGTTTGACCAAGTGGGCTGATATGTGTGTTTGGCAAAGTGGGCCGATATGCGTGTTTAGCCAAGTGGGTCGGATATGCGCGTTTTAGTGGACTAGGGTTTGCGTGTTTGTTTGGATATAAAAGGAAATAAACACACATTTTGTATTTTATCCAAAAATACATTTGCGTGTTCCTCTACATACTCCCTTTGCGCGTTCCCTATCAAATACTATTCACGTCTTCTTCGATTTACTACACTTGATTGTTACGTGTTTTTGTGTTTCAAAACACCTTCATTAACACTTCTTGAATAAAGGTATATGATTAACAAGATTTCTAAGTTCAAATGTCAAGATTTAGGGTTTTTATTTTCGGTCATAAAATCACTAAAAAGGACTAGATTCACGAAAAGGACAAAGAAATGGAACGTTCAAAACACTGGATTGAATTTTGGAGAAGATGAACAGCCATATGCATGTTCTTGAACCATATGCGTGTTCTTCATCTGCGTGTTCTTTTGAGCCCAGATCTTCAAAAATCAAAAGCATCCAGTTTTTGCGTGTTTGTGATGACGTCATCATAAAAAACACGCATTTGACTTGTCAACGCTCTTTGCGAGTTCTTGTGCCAAACAAACCATTATGCGTGTTCTGTCACCATATGTGTGTTTTAGGGCATATGCGTGCTTTATGACTTAAAAAAATTTATTTATTTTTATTTTTAAATTTTTTTTTTAAAGTAAAATATAAAACATAACTCACATTGACTAGTCAAACCCGACACCATATGTGTGTATTGTCACCATATGTGTGTATAAGGAAATTGTCGATTCTAGGACTTATAAAATTTTCATATCAGGAAAATTTTTAATTAGTCAAATTAGAAAGGACATGTGTCTTATGTTGTCAGTTATTAAAACTTAATCATGTTTGTAAAAGATTTTGAGAAAAGTGGTCTCACTTCTTGTGAAGAACTATTAAAAGTTTTAATTTCAACATGTTGTTTTGATAAAATATATAATATTTTAGCGAAATATGTAAACAAATGGTTTCTATTTCACGAAAAATAAAATAGTTTTATCATTCAACGTATATGTCATTGTTTAAAGTGGATAACACTTTCAGAGCCGATGAAACTAAGAGTTTTAGGGGCTTAGAAAGTGATTAAGGACTTTAAACCTTAACAGTGCTTGTCAATAATTAAAATGGATAACACTTTCAGAGCCGATGAAACTAAGAGTTTCAGGGGCTTTGAAAATGTTTAAGAATTTTAATTTTGACATTGAATGTCGATAGTTAAGGCTGATAACATTCTCAGAGCCGATAGAACTAAGAGTTCTAGGGGATTAGAAAATGTTTAAGAACCTTAATGATTGACATTGCCGATAGAACTAAGAGTTCTAGGGGATTAAAAAATGTTTAAGAACCTTAAGGATTGACATTGTTGGTCGATTGTTAAAGTTAATAACATTTCTAGAGCTGATAAAACATGGTGTTTCAGGGGCTTAGGAAATGATTAAGAACTTTAAAGTTCGACACATATTATCTTTGGTAAAGTTTGTAACATTCTTAATGTTTCTTTTGAATTACAGGTATTCAACACATTAAGATGTCAGGAGCTTCCAAAGCTAATGAAGATAGTGCATCTCAACAACATAAAAGGAGGAGATTTGCTGGAGGAGGTGAACCATCTGTGACTTCTTCTCAACCAAGCTCTTCAAGATCTAATGAAGACATTGTGTCAGATTTAGAGAAAGAAATGGAAGACTTGAGAGCATTGATTGTAAGCTTGACGGAAAAGTTTTCCAAGCAAGAAGAGTCACGCCATCAAATGCTTGAGGAGTTGAAGAAAGAAAGTATTCAACTTCAGACTGGTCATGAAACTCTACAAAAAGAACAAGTTGAAACAACTGTACGTCTGAAAACAGTTGTCAAGAAGCTGAACAGGCACAGAGAAGCTATAGAGAGCCAAACTGAGGGTCTAGCAAGCTTTGATGCAGATTATGTCAAGCTAGCTGAAATAGTTGATAATCTTGGATCTCAGGGGGAGAATGATCCAAATGGAAAGGATTGTGATCTCAGGAAGCAAAGGAGAGAGGGTGAGATCAATATTCCTAGCAGACAAGAAGAAGAGATCTCAAGATTATCAAAGGGCATACAGATTGGCACTCCTGTTGCTACATTTCAGGGGAAGCAAAGCCAGCATGATGACGTTGGTACCTCTCAAGCTCCCACAGCTTATGACAAAGGGAAGGGTATTGTTGAAGATACCTTTCCATTACCGACTGGAGATGTAGGTGTCGGTTTCCAGACTCATGCATTTGAATCCAAGAATGAAGAGGAGCTATCACCATTGATGCTCTTAAAGACTTGGATGATGTCGCTGAAGTAAATTCGGAAAGCTCAGAGGAGGGGGAATTGATACCTCATTCAGATTGGAATGGAGTGATGGTTTCACCTGAGCATAGGTTTGAGTATGAGAATGCTCTAATCGAAGACCCAAATCTCTTCAAGTCTGATGGTCAGAAGGAACGTAAGATCAAGTCCTATTATGAGCTTCCTACTCAGAATTTGAACTTCTCAGTCTACTACAAGGCGGATACAGGAAGGGATGCTAAGTTGGTTTTTAGTAGCTTCATAGATGATTCGGGCAAGGAGATTAATGATACTTTTTTTCTGATGATGAAGATGAGTATTATCATGTCCTGCCAAATGTCTTGGAGATCCTAATCATCCATACTGCATTGCGGATGTACCCCTTCCACATAGATACTTTGAGTCAGTAAAGGATCCTTGAGCTTCAAATCTAAAAAAATAATCCTCTGTTGGACTTTTAACGAGGAAAAGAGGCTTTAGTTGATAAAAAGACTGGATGGTTGTCAGTTGTCTAGCTGAGTATATCCATGCTGATAGTCGAAGGTTTTTTAAAGAAGTAATTATAAAGGTGCAAACTACGGCTCCATCTGATAGAAGACAAAGAAGGGTTCCTCCCGTTGATTATGAGCCATATGTGGATGCAGGGGCACCAATTAGAATGGAACAAACTGTGGTTCCTCCGATTGTCAATGACACGAATGTAGAAGCAGGGGCACCGAGTGGAGTGAAACCAAATGAAGCTTCTTCATATGTTAGTTGAGCCAGAAGCGTAAGTAGGGGCTCCAACCAAGGATGATTGAAGTGTGATCTCCTTTGTTGTCACGAAGCCAGATGCTGAAGCACATGTATCCAAGACTTGCGTTCCTAATGACAGGGTTTTTTGGCCACCACTTAGGATGACAAACAGAAGACTTGAAGGCCATATCTAGATGCTGATGTCAAGGGGGAGACTGTTAGTGCATGATTCTCAGTGAAATGAGCATTCTAGATATGTGAAGTATATTTGTGTATAAGTTCAAGTCATGTAATTATCTTGTAATTACCGTTTGTCTTAATATTACCCTGGCATATTTTCTTGAGCCAATTGGGATCCAACTTATGTTTATATGTTTGTTTATTATTTGTATTTTGCAGGTTTTAGACATAACATATAAAGAGTCTTTAAGTTAATATTGTTTCTACGTATTAACAGCAGTCGAGACATTAACTTAATGTACTTCCAGAGGGAAGTTAAGATAATTGTGTTTCTGCGTATTTACAGCAGTATAAACATTATGTTATATACACACTTCGAATAGGTAATATAGACGACATTGTTTCTGCGTTTTTACAGCAGTTAAAATGTTGTCGAAGGCTAACGCTAGTTCTGCGTATATTTACAGGAGTTAAAGCATTAGTTGAGTTAATGTCGGTTCTGCATCTTGACAGCAGTAAAGACATTAACTCAGAGTACAATGTCGGTTCTACGTCTTGACAGCAGTAAAGACATTTACTTACTATATCCTAAGTGTTATTTGAGGGTTCTTAGGAACAAGCAAAAGATTTGCTTGTTCAAAGTAAGAACACTCAAATGGTCATTTGAGAGTTTCTGTGGAAACAAGCAAAAGTATGCAATGACCATAGAAACGCGCAAACAGGCCAAAACCCTAATGAGCCTTGGGCTTGGAAACACGCATGGGTCTGCGTGTTCCTAGCCTTTGCCTATAAATAGAGGGTGTGTGTATGCGTGTTCCAACAAGAGTGTAGAGAGAGAAACGAGCAAATCCTAGAAAGAGAAACTTAAGAACACGCATAAGCTTTTCTTGTGGGTGATACTCGTCTCGTGCACGAACTACACACACACTCCCGGCCCCCAAACGGCTCGTAGACTGCAGATTACCACGTGTTTGGTAAGGTGCGTCCAGAGAGCCGTTCCCGAAGTGTTTATCATCACATAATATATATATATATAGTGATATATATCATCTAAAGGTAGATATATAAACCGTGGGTTATCTCGTGGAATTTCCGCACCTCGACATATCCTTAAGTCGATCTCTGGTTAGATAAGAGTACAAGACCCGAGGGACTTACACTTAACCATCAAACAAAACAATATATCCCTCAGTTTGTCCATTTCCATCATTTCCAAAAGTTATTGAGAGCCCCTCTTGCACCCTATATTCCTCCAGCATGGTTTTGTTACCAGTCATGGTTCTGCCAGCTGCATTGTCAAGATACCATATGTACTTCTTTCGGTCTCCCTGCACACACACAAAGATTAGTTCTTTTTGGGAACCCATATTTTGATGGGTTCACTGGACTCTCCCTTAGATGTCCCAGATTTCTTTGGTTCAGAAGGAACCAAAGGATCAAAAAAGATCTCAGTCATGATCTCAGATGACACAATAACAGTGTCTGGGTTTGGTGATTTAATCCATGATTTAATTATTTTTTATACTTTTTCAAGGATGGTTTCCCGTTCTTCCTTTTCCAATTCTAAAGTTGCAACCACACTTTTAATATTTATATATATTTGTAAAAAAGTTATCTCGAGCTTTTTATTCCAGCTAAATCAAATAATTTGAGTTTTATGAGATACTAGATTAAACCCGCATATTGTGCATAATTTACTGAGAACATAAATAAAATTACAATAACTAATAGTTACATTATTATTCATAATTTGTGATAATATAAAAAACTGTCAAATTACGACTGATGCAAACAATAAAACTATATGTTAAATATGTTAAAGCATGACTAATGAAACATAAGTATTTATAAATCATAACTTTTTTTATGATATTTATTTTTAATATCATATAATAAATACTCTTCAAAAAAATTAACATAATATAATAAACAATCTCATTTGAAAACAAAAATATTATTGGATTAATAAAAAAGAAACATAGTATAATGTATATAAACATTTTTATACTCATATGGATTATACAAAAATAAATATTAATGATTAAGATTATGATTGGTGATTAGGATTAAAATTTATGATTATCTTACATGACAAACATAAAATAGCAACTTAATGAAAAAATTACAACTCATTAAAAATTCAATGTGACAACAAACAAAAAATGACACATAAGAAAAAACAAATCATCTATTAATTATATATAGAGAAGAGGTCTTAAACATCTTACTGTTTAAGTTAAAACCTTTTAATGAGTTTCTTATCTTATATATATATATATATATATAAGTTGTAAGAGAGCAATTAATACTAAAACTTCGTATTAATGATGATATTTATGATTTAATTGTGATTAACACAATAAACATTCCGATTGACTCTTGGGGATGATAGGGTTGGGTTTTTTGCTATCAATAATTTTGAGGTATTTTAAGTTTTTAATTCATGATATATAATATTCAGATCATTCATTTGTATCGTTAATATAGTTTTCCATATTCCATCTTCTTAATTAAAGCTACTCAATGTCATAATCTCTTATTCTTACGATATGAAGGATCAAATCATTCAATAAGAAGTCTTTTTGGTTTCAGCAACATCTGAACCTCCAAATCATACTGAGTTCATAATGTTTGCCTATCAATTCATTGGTTTATTATAAAACCAACACATCCCCACAACCACCTCCATAGTTCGTCACTCCGGCCAACAATCAATCTTCTGGACAATCATTAAGCGGTTCCACCAGGTTTTTTGTTTATTACTAATTAATTAGATTCAAATTCCTTTCACTCTTCTTGTAACAACTATTAACTATTCAATCAAAGTATATGATATTTGTAGGATTTGTTCATTGTTAACTTTTATAGAGTTTTTCCTTTTTGAATTTTCTTTTCACTGTTTTTTTTTCATCATTTGTTTTTATTGGGGTTTTTTTGGATTTTCTATTATTGAAACTTGAGATAGGTCCTAATCTCCAATATTACATCAACGTGGCTTCTGGTCTAAGTGTAGTCGGTGTAGATCCAAATTGAAAGATGGAGAAATACGCCCAAGCTACATCAAAAGCTTCTGGTTTGCCTTTAAAAAGTTTAAATTTATTTTATGTTGTATCTTTTTCTTCATTACTATGTTTTGGATCATAAGATGAAAAAGGGAATCATATGTGAGAAACATTTATGTTAATCGCAATTTTCAAACAACCATTTCACTGGTTTTCGTTTTGAATATTAGTTCAGAAGGAGAACATCCCTCACTTTCTGCTATTATCTAATTATTGTTAGGGCATATGTTTCTTATTTGGTTATCTTTAGCAAGGATCCCATGAGGAAAGATATGCAAAACCGAATCCGAAGAAGGTACCATATATAAGAACATGCATTCTAGATTGATTATCCAGATACTGTCACTAAGTTTATGGCCTTATTTTTAATCTATCACTATTTTGACTTTTTACATGTTATCTTCTTAGATGGCTGTGGATGATGTTTATAAAGGGAGCTAACACTAGATAAATGTAAGCAAATGCCCTTCTAGAACAGGAGTAAGTGAAATCTCTTATAAGTTCATTCAATGTAATATATATAAATCTAACTTTCAAAATCATCTTGCTTCACTTATAATCATTTAAAATACCAATCACAAAGACACCCAATCAATCATGTTTACTTTATTAATTTATGTCTAGCCCATGTTATGGTTTTCTGAGTTTGATTTGGCATGTCTTATTATGTTAGTTGTTAATCTTGAAATATGGTTGACAAGATGTGGTATTATTTGTATTAAACTTGAAATATGTGGTAAAAAACCAGGAATATGGGGTTGTTGAGCTGGTCCCTTCATCTAACCACCCACTGTGAATGGCTACATCTTTTTAAGACCTGGTTCAATGTATCATATTGATAGTGCTTATAATAAATATTGTAGAAGAACTGATGGAAACTAAATTAGAAATTTATGAATTTTTAATATGCAATACAAGTTTTCTTAACAAGAGGGGAGAAATTATGATTTATGAAAGTTGGTTGTTTTGTAAATAAATTTACACCATTGGAAGGTGTAGGCCTAATCAAGGATCATTGGGGGTGTTTGAAAGTGAATTCTGAAAGTCAATGTGTGATATTGGATAATCAAAACAGGTCAGGTAATCATCTGGAATGCAAGGACCGTAGAAAATAGTGTTTGTATGTGCTTCTTCTATATGAAGTCGTAACAGTATGGTTATTAAATACCGAGTATTTGACAAATACAATTATGCAGAGGACTTTAATAACAATCCAAAAAGGCATCTTCACGGTTAAGTAAAGGTTTTGTTATGTGGCCACACGGGAGTAGACTTTCTTTGAAGTTATGCTATAAGACGGGCTAAATCGATAAATACACCCTTAGATGATTGGTTTCATTGCAACTTTTATGGAACTGATTATTTGACCTCGAAGCATATATACTTTGCTATCTTAGGTCTGTTTCGTATCAATTGAAATTATTCAAGAAGATATATATGTGTTGCTTTTTGTACCATCAACTCCAAGTCTTAATTCATGAACCTTCCAGCTTAATTGCTTTCGTTTGGATCTCTTTTTGCTGGTTCTTTAATGTGTATTTTTTTCTTTTTTCCAGGATAAGTCCAATTTTTATCGCTTCAACTGTTATCTACATTGTAACTCAACTTTTTGATGATAAGAAGCTCCTCAAAGGTGAAGTTTGCTCAATTGAGCATTTTTCTTTAAAGAAGCCGGACAATGGGTTGAACATGTCCAACGGATCCAGGAGTGTATTTACGAAGGCTATATAGGAGATTTATGATCAAAGAACTTGCAAGTTTTGACTTAATTTTTGATCAAGTGAGTCTCTTTCCATTTTTTTTTTATTATTATCTCTATTTCAATTATGTTGTTTTCTTATTTTTAGAGCAAAGTGGAACAACTAAGCTTTATTAAAACTGGAGGGTAAATAAACGTGGTGAGAAGTGGCAAACTGACAACAAAAGGGTCAATTCGTGTCACGGTTTGTCTTTAACTGGTCAAATGGTTATAATGATAATTAGCTGAAACAAGAGGTAAAAACTAGCCTCAAGTGACCTTTTATTTCGTACAACCTACTACTAATCACTATATTGAAAACTTGACTGCCGGTGTATATCATATTATCAGCAATCATCTTTTGTGCAAACTATTCTCATCTATATTATTGTTACATTATTATTTATAAAGTATAAAGTATATAATTTTAACCAGAAAAAACGTGTTTAAGGATTAATAAGTGTCCGTTTGTTGACCCAAACCTGCCTTGTCTCATTACCCAACCTGCCCAATTTACCATCTTGAAAACCCTACTACTTTCTACCCATTTTTAGGTAGATAGACTGGCAAACTTATTCAAGTCGGCTCCATTATTGCATTCAAATCCGCATTCTTATGACCACTATAACCAATCAAGAAAGTCCATGCCCTAACATGGGTTTTCTTACTGGACCACCTGCACAAGGAAGCATCCAGTTTTCTAACCCAATCATGGCTCCATATCCACTTTAAAGGGATGAACAAGATTATACAAATTATGGGCTTAGAGGAGATGGCCATAAATACCAAACCCCTGTTGGTCCTCATTATGAACCTTATATAACCAATCAAACAAAAGATCATCCACTCCCTGATGTAGTTTGGGTGACTTCTGGCCTGTTCAATGCATTTGAGCTTCCTTAATTCTTATATGTTATCATTCAGGATAAAACACAGCCAAATCAATAATGTGTTGAAATGCCATCTCGATTCTTAAAATGTCAGATTAATAACTTCACTGGTATTCTGCCTCTTAGCTGATGTTGAACAGGTATGTAACTATAATTGGTATCCTTACATACAAGTTGTTTGTTTCCCACTGTAATTTAAATGTTTTTTTGTTTGTCTCAACTCAGGATGACATCGGCGACACCTATCTCATGCCTCCTGTTTTACAACAACTTATTGGAACGTCTCATATATTTGAAACCAAAAGTCACACGTATTATCAAGTTGCCGATTATGAGAGTTTCAACTGTTCAAAAGTTGTTGTTACTGAGTTGTCTGACCCAGAGGTCAAGAAGGAGGATGTGAAATCAATTTCATTTGGTAATGAGTCACGAGGATCCTCATTAGCAATCTCGAATGTAAATGAAAACCCGCTTGAAATAAGGTAATAATTGTTGTGTCTTATATACATGGGTGTGTGTGTGTGTGTGTGTGTCTCTTATATATATATATATATAAAGGTATCGATGTGTCATTCCGGCACGGACCGACTTCTTTTGACTCTCATTGAACTATTGCCTGCTTGACCAGAACCCATTACCCAACCCATTGACACACTTGTTTTTTTTAGTTGTAGTATTCAGTCTTAGTGGAACTCATAGAAAGACTCGGAGAGTTCAAAAAACATTTAATCCTAAATATGAAGTTTGTTTGCACGGCCAAAAATGTCAGTTGCTTTTTGCTTTTTCCACAATAAACTGTTGTGGATTAACGATTTACTTAACGAAAATTAAGTTGATTACCTAAAACATAGCCTTAACCACCCTGTTCACAAGTAACAGTCTGAATTAAGATCAATTTTTATATCGAAACTGCTACCCCATGCTCCAAATATAAGACCATATATACCTTTTGGTGGGGGTTTGGAAAACTGTACATTATGGCATATTGATGGTATAATGCCAGTAGATGAGAAAGAAAGTGGGGAACCCTTAAGAATGAAACATGACACAAAATAGAAACAGTATCAAGCTTAGAAAGTAGTATTGATGTTTAAAACATAGGTAATTCAGCCCCATATTTCTTCATATCAACTTTTGCATATATGTAACGTGTCTTTATTTATTCCCTGTATATAGAGTAACATGATCTAATAGTATGTAATAATTCAGTGACGTTGCCGAGGCTGGAGCTGTGGTTATGAATGACGATAAAGGGGTTGGAGATAATGTTGCAATTGATGTGGTTCGTGGGAAAAAGAGGTACATAAGTTTTAAATAAATCTCCATATTTTTCTATTGTGTTGGCTGATGAAGGAACATAATTTTGAAAGGCAATTTCAAGAAACAAATGTTGTCGAGGATGGCAAAAAAGCGGTCAAGTGAGAGGATGTCACCTAAGATGAAGTATCGGTGGTTCTTATTACTAAGTGAGCTGCTATATTATGAACTCATTTTGTTTTTGCTACTTTATGAACCTTTTTAAGTTTGAAGTGAACTCCAGCACGTTAGTGCATATCTTTTCAGTCATTTTAAAATAAATTTATCATTGCTCTACGTGTTTCGGTTTAATATTATGCATTTGTCACCTAAGATGAAGTATCGGTGATTCTATTATAACTAATTATCTGGTTTATGGCCTTATTTTTGTTTTATAGTTGACAAAAGTGACTGAATATATATGCTAGATTTTTTAACCCCATCACTAAACATGGACAGATCTATATACAAATGAAAATGCCATTAAGAATATATAGTCTCTATATAACGATTGTTTGTATTAAGTTATATTTTTCAACTTTGCAAGTTGACCATGCTACTACACTCGGAAAAACAACATAGAAAATTTGAAACTGTACGTTGGTTCCTATGGTTGAGTAGGAAAAAGAAATATGGATGGGTTGGCTTATAAATGAGTATCTGGTTTTTGACCGGTAGTTGAAAAAAGTGAATGAATATATATACTGAAACATGAATTTCATTAACATATTGTTTTAGAGGTAAAGCGTCATGTTTGTGTAAGGCATATACTGATGTATGTTATTATTCGTAGTCGTCAATTTTGACCCATTTATAGTTCTATACTAATGGTCTGCTTGGTTTATAGTTGACCCTAACCAGTCAAATGTAGGTGTTAGGAGTGGCCCAAAGAATATATCTAAGTTCTAATACCCGCGACTCTCAAATGATCTTGATTTCAGAAGTAAAATTTATTTTTTCTGCTGATATAGTTTGTTACTTCTATTCTGCAGATTCGATATTTTCTAGAAACAGGCAAAATATGTTTGTGAGTGAATCTGACCCGTCCATGTACCCGGTTCATCATTGTAGTTACAACCTTATATAAGCAAGAGAATGGTAAGCTTAAAAATTTATCATTTTTGTTACTTTTTGATGGAGTTGGTAAGGTGGGCGGGTTGGGCAACCTGGGCAATGGGTCAAATGGATGCAGCTTGAAACTATTATTTTTTTGTGGGGCTCAAGCAAGCCAAAATCGATAAATATATCTCACAATTAATGGATTTACATAACATTAAACATAAATGTACAAATTATTATAGGGAACAACTAACACGTTACATCATAACAATTCTAAATAAAATACCTTATCAAAACATCTTAATAATGACTCAATGCTGTTACAACAATGGACACGTTACGAAACTTTATGCCACAATTAAACGACCTTAGTATGTTAAAAATATTATTTGACACACACACACACACACACACATATATATATCTTTTAAGTATTTATTACAGCTTTGTTTGTGTTTTTTGACACTTGCAATCTCTACTTTACGGTTACACATATTAATCAACACAAAACATTGAAGATTGCAATCGTTCTATGAAAATACTATAAACCACTACCAATATTTATGTACATAAAAAAATACATTTAATAATCATTTTACATGAATACACAGTCTTCCCATCTGCTGTATAACTATATTTATTAGCGAAATTTCATCATCGACTAAATAAATTTCTTAAATTAACATGAACGATAAATATATGATTTTATACAAATTACTCTTTAAAACTACAAAAAATGGCGTCTTAACTACGATTGTTTTTACTTTTTGGAACCATAAGCATAACTTTCATTACATATATAAAAACCAGCAACAAATGCATGCAAACGAGTTAAAAACTCGACGTGCATAACACGGGCTTTTAAGTCCTCGTATATTAAATTAAAATCCTAGGATTACATCAATGACGTAATTAAATATTTTTACTTCACGTCGTTATACCAAAAAAAATTTATTTACCCTATTCATCCCAAGATAAGTTTCAGGGTTTCATTTTGGTATGTTTTATTTAATGCTCACTTTTAATATCAAGAGTTGGTATCCACGCGTTGCGGCGGTTAAGCGGTGATGATAATACAAAACATTGGGAGATGAATTGATATGTAAGTAAGTAACTAACTGCTCAGTGCCGCCTTCCGCGAGTTTTGAGCCCCAATACCTCGACGGTGTATGGGGGAGGTTAAGATGTAGGCAGACCTTACCTCTACCTAAGCAAAGAGGCTGCTTCTAGTTTCTACCTAAATGGTAGAAAATGCCCTCCAAACTTTGCATGGGATAAGGATCGAACCCATGACCTTTGTCTTTAGAGGCAAGGGTGTTTACCACTGATCCAACCATGACCTTTTCTACCATTTTGTGTGTGTGTAAATAGGAAGGAGAAAAATAAGTGAATGTGTGTTAAATCTTGGTAGCGTGTTTGTCTGAATGTGTTTAGAGATATCGAATTAGAGGTAATGTGTGAATTAGGAGCAATATGGTGATATTGAAAAAGTGCTTAAATTACTTAAAATAAAGTTTCAATATGTTTTATAAAGGTTTATAGATATGTTAAATTAAATATTGCATTGTATATTTAAAACTAATAATCCTAATACTTATTTCACACACATACATTTTAACCCTTAAAAAGAAAAAAGGTAGCACCGAAGAAAAGAAAGAGCGAAATGGGAATTTCTTTTTTATCTTTCACGGATTAGCCTTTCGAGAGGAATCTTTGCAAAAAGTAATGGATAAAATTATCATCAAATAAATGTATATATAATGATTATATAATTTTATTAATATGTGTCTTTTTATTGTTTTAAATACTTATTTTGGAAGAGATATGATGGGGTAATATTAATAACATTGGTCATTGTAATATAAATCTTATTGCAAATGTGATATTGATTTATTAGATAGATACATATTGTAATTTAAAACTAATAATATGAGAATTTATTTAAAACACTAAATAGGCATGTTGTATACATATTTAATTTATATCGTCATTACATGAAGATATAACAAACACTTCTTATAAACCGTATATATTGATATATAATAAAAATTATTTTCAAATGATAATATCATCTTTCATCTGATAGGTACAATAGTTAATACAAAGATATAACATATCTACTATTCATTTTCAACACAACAATTTCTAAATAATGTTATATCCATAATTATTAATTATGTTATTATAAAAATTTAATATATATTTATCTCACATGTTATGCCGAGGAAACTATTTAGTTAGCATAAATAAGAGCGCAAATTCAATTATATACGTACAAAGATGTTGCCCTGATCTTTTTTACAATAACTTTTTCTTTTTTGAAAGGTGTGAACTATTCGTGAATATCGGGAGGTCTAACTTATGTTGTCTCAATCGGCCAGCGGTAGAGATTTATTTTTTTCGCGTTAGAGATCTTCAACGTCAAATAGATTCCATATTTAAACCCCTGACGAGAAACCTTATCACTCAAATATCAAGATAGGAAAATTTCACCGCAGTAAAAGAATCTTATTTAATACCTGATGCATTACGTGAATATAATTTTAATTCACTTGAAGTTTTTAGGGAAAATTACAAATTTCGTCCCTGTGGTTTTTCAGAAAAACACGTTTCATCCCTGCCGTTAAAAACAAGCTTTTTTCGTCACCAGAAACCAACCAAAAAAACATGTGAATGCCTACTTTTAAATAGACCCAACCCTTTATTTTGACCCACCCATTTCTTAAACCTAATTTCTCCCCAAAATCTATATTCCTCAATTCGATCCAATCAAGTGAATCGAAGGTTGCTTATTGTTTGTGTGGGAAGCATTCGGTGGTGAAAACATCATGGACTCAATTGAATCTAGGTCGCCGTTTTTATTGTTGTTCACAAAATGTAAGTATTTCTCAACCCTAATTCTATAATACGACCTGGATTCAAAATGTAAGGAAATTAGATTTGTGAACAACAGTAAAAACGGCGACCTGGATTCAATGGAATCCATGATGTTTTCACCACTGAATGCTTCCCACACAAACAATAAGCAAACCATCGATTTGATTTAAGTTCAATTGATTGGATCGAATTGAGAAAATTATATTTGGGGGAGAAATTAGGTTTAAGAAATGGGTGGGTCAAAATAAAGGGTTGGGTCTATTTAAAAGTAGGCATTCACTTATTTTTTTGGTTAATTTTTGGTGCAAACTGACCAAAAGACCCTCACGTGACTAGCACGTGGGGGGACATAACGGCAAGGACGAAGTCTTTTAACGGAATAAAAACCACAGGGACATAAAAAGCTTGTTTTGAACTGCAGGGATAAAATGTGTTTTTCTGAAAACCACAAGGACAAAATTTGTACTTTTCCCAAGTTTTTAACTAACATAGTATTTGTCTTAAATAAGTTTCTAAAAAGATAAATTAAATAAAAATGAAAATAAAGTGTAGTAAATACGAGTAAATTATTACCACCAAAAGAATAGAATGAATGAAATGAAAAAGCATCAAAAAGCCCATTTACTCTTAATATTCCAACTTTAAAATCACTCTCACAAACACACACACACACACACACACACTTTCACTCACTGACAGTCACACTCACACACACAAACATAAACACAAACACACACACACACACACACACACACACACACACCCTCCACGGTTGCTCCGCCGCCCCGCTGTCAGCATCTCCGGCGTGCAACATTTCAACTAACAATGCACAATATCTTTCAACCTTCAAGCATTTTGGTTGGTTTTGTAGATCTTGAAGTGTAAGTGGGAGTTACATAATATATATATATATATAAATATATATATATATATATATATATAAAATCAGTGAAATTTATCCAAACCCCATTTGGTATTTATCTTGTGAATGCTAGCCTTTAAATTTAGCTTACTTATTTGAAAAGTTTTAAGCTTTTTCTTGATAAAAGATGATGTTTAGGGTTTTAGTAATACTAGTGGTGATGTTATTAGTACCTGCAACTTTAGGTCAGCTACCTTCACAAGATATATTAGCATTACTTGAATTCAAAAAGGGTATAAAACACGACCCAACTGGGTTTGTACTTAGTTCTTGGAATGAAGAATCTATTGACTTTAATGGTTGTCCTGCTTCTTGGAATGGTATTATGTGTAATGCTGGTAATGTTGCTGGTGTAGTTCTCGATCATTTGTCGTTATCGGCTGACGTCGATTTGAATGTTTTTGCTAATCTTACTAAATTAGTTAAGCTTTCAATGTCTAATAATTCCATTTCTGGTAAATTTCCTACAAAGATAGGGGGTATGCTTGAGTTTCTAGATATCTCGGATAATTTGTTTAACTCGAGTCTACCGAAAGATATTGGTAAAGTTGTTGGTTTAAGGAATATGTCTTTAGCTGGAAATAACTTTTCGGGTTCCATTCCTGATTGGATTTCAGGGCTTAGTTCAATACAGTCTTTAGATTTAAGCCGTAACTCGTTTTCTGGACCCATCCCACCGTCTTTAACACAGTTGAACAATTTGGTGTATCTAAATCTGTCTGTTAATGTGTTAACGAAGAGAATGCCGAAAGGTTTTCTTGATATGGGAGTTCTTGAGGTTATTGATTTGCATGGAAATATGTTTGATGGGGATCTTGATGCTCAGTTTTTGCTTTTGACAACTGCCACTTACGTTGATTTTAGTGGGAATTTGCTTACGAGTACTACAAGTCCAAACGACAAATTTTTGCCTGGAATTTCTGAAACTATTAGGTATTTAAATCTTAGTCGGAACCAGGTAACCGGATCGTTAGTTAGTGGGGGAGTGGCTCAGATGTTTGGGAGCTTAATTGTGTTGGATTTGAGCTACAATCAGTTCTCTGGTGAACTTCCAAGTTTCAACTTTGCTTATAATCTTCAAATCCTTAAGCTTTCAAATAACAAGTTTTCGGGGTTTATACCAAATGATCTTTTGAAAGGTGACTCATTGGTTCTAACCGAGTTGGACTTGAGTGGCAATAACTTCACAGGTGAGTTTTTATTTCTTAAAATTCTAATAGTTGCTTGTGTGCAGTTTTGTATTGTGCATTTTTCTAACTATCTTATCATATTTTCAGGGGCAATCAGTATGATAATGTCGACAACACTTCAAGTTCTTAATCTATCTTCCAATGGTCTCACGGGTGAGCTTCCATTGGTCACTGGTGGCTGTGTTGTTCTTGATTTGTCAAAGAACAGCTTTGAAGGAAATTTGACCAAAATGGTGAAATGGGGAAACCTGGAGTTTCTTGATCTTAGCCAGAATCGCTTAACTGGTACGTTCCCTAAGGTAACGGGTCAGTTCTTGCGCCTTAACCACCTGAACGTCTCTCATAATTCTCTTGATTCGACAATCCCAGAAGTAATCACACAGTTTCCGCGACTCTCGGTTCTTGATATGGGGTTCAACAAGTTTGATGGACCATTCCCGAATGGTTTATTATCTATGCCTACTTTACAAGAACTTCATCTTGAAAGTAATAGAGTTTCAGGAACTATCAGTTTGTTTTCGTCTTCATTTGTACCTAATGTATCCAATATTCAGGTTCTTGATGTGTCTGATAATCAGCTTGGTGGCGATTTTCCTGATGGGTTTAGTTCGTTGACTGAACTCAAATTTCTTGATATATCTGGAAACAATTTCTCAGGCTCTTTACCATTGTCTTTGACTGGACTTACAGGTCTTGTTTCTTTAGATATTTCTCAAAATCATTTCTCAGGTCCGTTACTAAAGAACTTGACTAACGATCTAACGAGCTTTAATGCATCTTATAATGATCTCTCTGGTGTTGTTCCTGAGAATTTGAGAAAATTTCCAGAGTCTTCTTTCTTTCCTGGGAATTCCGATTTGCAATTTCCTAATCCTCCTCCAGGACCAAACACCCGGGGATTGTCCAGCAAGAAAAAACCTATCAAAACCATTTTTAAAGTGCTGGTCATTGTTGCTTGTATTATCGCTGTGGTGATTTTGATTCTTCTGGCAATTTTTATTCATTTCATGCGGATTTCACGACGGCCTCTTCCACAAGAAGTTGGGACGAAAGACGTCGAACATCGTCAAACTTCCCATGGAAGTGGTGGTGGAATGACTGTTTCCACTGGAGATATTGTTACTTCTCGAAAAGGTTCTTCATCAGAGTTAATTACTCCGGAAAAGATTGGTGGAGGGGCAGTGACAAGTTTTTCACCATCTAAAAACAGTGGCTTCTCTTACTCGCCTGATTCTGGTGACTCTTATACTGTTGAGAATCTCTCAAGACTTGATGTGAGGTCACCTGATCGATTGGCCGGTGAACTTTATTTTCTTGATGACACCGTCTCATTTTCACCCGAGGAATTATCACGGGCCCCTGCTGAAGTTTTGGGAAGGAGTAGCCATGGCACTTCATACAGAGCCACACTAGACAATGGATTGTTGTTGACTGTCAAATGGCTAAGAGAAGGGGTTGCAAAACAGAGAAAAGATTTTGCTAAAGAGGCAAAAAAGTTTGCTAATATACGGCATCCGAATGTTGTTGGGTTACGAGGATACTATTGGGGGCCCACACAACATGAGAAGCTGATTCTTTCAGATTACATATCTCCCGGAAGTCTTGCCAGTTTCCTCTATGGTACTATTTTTCTCTTTAAGCTGTTTACTAGTTACAATTCTGTCTCAGTTTGACTTGAAATTGATTAATATTCAAGCCTTATAACCAAGAGTGGAATCAGGAAACATTTCAAAGGGCAATCTAATTTTCTTTAATCAGGTTCGCCTTTTCTGGTTGTCTTATGGGAAAATTGGGTCAAAATATCGAAATTTTGTTATTTTACTGAAGAAATACATTACACTTCGAAAACTTTATGGGGCAACTGCCTATGCTGCCCAGAATGCCCCCAAACTGTCTCCGTCTCTGCTTTGAACTGTTCATTGTCATTCTTATAATTACAATAAAAAAACAAGCTTTTACATTGCTGATCAATGTTGCGGCATTCAAATTAAGTTTGAGCTTTTGATTTGTTGGTCCTGTTTTGACTGGAAGGTTAATGTTCAATTGTGAATCACTATTAATACCTTTATTCTTTGCAGATCGACCTGGAAGAAAAGGTCCACCATTGACATGGGGACAGAGGCTGAAAATAGCAGTTGACATTGCTCGTGGACTAAACTACCTCCATTTTGACCGCGCAATTCCACACGGAAACCTAAAGTCAACAAACATTTTGTTAGATGGTGTAGATTTAAATGCCCGTGTAGCAGATTACTGTCTTCACCGTCTGATGACCCAAGCGGGAACAATAGAGCAGATTCTCGATGCTGGGGTGCTAGGCTATCGTGCACCTGAGCTGGCTGCTTCAAAACGCCCACTTCCTTCCTTCAAATCAGATATTTATGCATTTGGAGTTATTTTACTGGAGCTTTTGACTGGAAAGTGTGCGGGTGATGTGGTGTCGGGTGAAGACGGTGGTGGTGTTGATTTGAACGATTGGGTTCGGCTGAAGGTGGCAGAGGGACATGGTGCTGATTGTTTTGATGCGGTTTTAATAACAGAAATGGGAACACCGGCTGCTGATAAGGGAATGAAAGATGTTCTAGGGATTGCGTTAAGGTGTATACGGCCACTTTCTGAGCGGCCGGGAATCAAGACTGTGTACGAGGATCTTTCGTCTATATAAGTAGCTAGTTTTTGCCTCTATCTTTTTATGGTTTTCTGTTAACTTAGATTAGGGATTGAACTGGTGGAATCAATACTTCATTGCTCCTACCCTTTTTTTATATATTTTTCTGGTGATTTCTGAAGGCATGTTCTTCCTTGTTTTTATTTTCGCAAGATTAAAAGAAAGATGAGGAAAGTGATTGTTTTGTTATCAGATTTACCAAAAGAATTAGTTTTGATTCAATCAATGACACGATTTAGGATTGACATCATCTAAAAATTGAAAAGTTGAAACTAAAAGATTAAGATAAATGTTCATAAAAAAAAATTAAGATAACTTTTATTTTTGGGATAATTTCATATTTACCCAAAAAATACACCCTAATATCATATTTACCTAACTTTTACTAATAATTTCATATTTACCCAATTTTAATTCACATTCTATCAAATCTACCCAAATCACAAATTATTTTATGTTTAAACCTATATATAATTTTATACTATCTATTAAAAACATAATCACTAATATATCCTTATATGAGTAGAAAAAGAAAACACTCCCGCCAAATTGTCAATTAGCAGAACCGTTTATACTTTCATGGCAGTGAAAAAGATTATTAATACTGTTTATCTCAATGATCCCTCAATAGACATACAACCATTAAAATTTGCATCTGAATAGCCTTTGTATTCGCTTTTAAACCATTTATAATAGTTTTTTGCTTGAACTTTGTATCTCACGACTCACATAATGTTACTTACTCAATGATATTCCATGACTTTTGATGATATTAAATAAAATAAAATATGGATTAAAGTAGTTGTTTTTTCTAAAACGAAAATCGGTACATTTGCTTGGATATAATGCATTTTAGTTGGGTCTTATGATTGGCTTGTATCATCAAATTTTAGGTTACATATACAAAGGTCTTCTATAGTAATGAAATTTGAAACTTATATTTATTTATTGCTTATTAAAATATTTTTTTAATCTTATATAATTTACAGTTGTGAACATTTTGCTTGGCATAAGAAGTCAAATTCGGATGTATTATTTCAGTTATTTATTTTTAAAGGCATATAGGGAATTTATTGATATAAATTTGATTATAAATTATTTTGTAAGTGATTTGGGTAGATTTGATAGAATGTGAATTAAAATTGGGTAACTATGAAATTCTAAATAAAGTTGGATAAATATGATATTAAAGTGTGTTTTTTTAAGTAAATATGAAATTCTCCCTTTATTTTTAATCGAAGAATTAAAGTTAGTACAACTTAACTCTTTGAAGGGGGTTTGAAAAGGTACTTGATTCGATTGCATGGACATCAACAAATTCCTTTTTCTTTTGGATATTGATCAACTAGTAAGTTTTTGGGCCCGTGTTGAGGGACTTAATTGTCATGTTGTCTAATTAACAATTGTTCTATCTTGAATAGTTTTGTTTGGATGTAAGAAACCAAAAAGTAACACGTAATTTTAAACTCGAACAGGATCTGATGTGGTAACAAAAAAAGTTTCCAATTTTTATTTAGAAACCCAAAAGAAAATAAATATGAAAGAAACCAATAAGTAACTCGTAGTTAAAAACCCAAACGGAATGCGATTTGACAAACTCCGAATAGTTATATGGGGGAGTGAAATAGACGAATAGTAACTCGCTTGCGGAAAAACCAAAAAGTAACTCGTAGTACAATAATCTTGTTTTCTCTACTAGGCTAGTTTATTTGTTTTGCTGAACTATAGCGTTTATTCTTATTGCACGCTAATTATACGGCATGTCGTATATATGAACTGATATGTTAGTTAATCATATAACTTGTACTAAACTTGTTCGATGTTTTGATACAATATACTCATCGGGGTAATCTTATTACGCATAACCATTTCACTTGGTATAGTATATATAATTGCTAAACATGTTAATCACTTGCTATAGTATAGGAGTATAATCTTTCTATGCTCTCCACGAGGTCCAACGACGTTGATGTTTAGCAAATCATAAAACTTTAAAGTTTTCAACTCAGATTGATGAAACAATGGTTTAAAAAATGAAAGAACGTAGTGTAAATAATGATGGCAAGTACATTTCTGTTCATCTACGCTTTGAGGAGGTTTGTAGTCTATTTATTGATAGTTTATACTGAGAACTAGTGTTATACCGTCCGTTGACCAGGGATAACAATTAGGTATATACTTGAATACGGATTATTTTTAATATGTCAACCGTATATTCGTAAAAAAAAAAAAACTTATTTTTAAACAATGCAAAGTAAATGGTAGAACACAAACTTTTGGTTGGGAAATAAAAAAATTTAAACTTTCATGGAAGATAAAAGAAAAAGGAGCTAAAAATTTTGACCTATGCTAACAAAAAAGGAGCCAAAAAAATTTCAGGATGCTTGTTTTAATTAGAGGAATGAAAATGAGAAAAGTAAAAGGAATACTAAGGAATGCAATGGGTATTTTATTACTTTTGATGATGCTTGGTTAAGCTGGTTTATTTTATAAACATATAAAATGTAAAGAAGTTTATTAAAATAAGTATAATAATAATTATTTATTTAAATATTCTTCTAATTATTATTATATTTATATATTGGTGTATCAATTAATATTTTGTATGATTATATATGTTCAGAAACACACTTTTACGTGAACGAAAAATTTATATTGTGATTATCTATATACATATCTGACATCTGGATTAATACATATAATTAAAATATGGATGGAAAAACCGTTTAATATATATAAATATTTGGATTAGATATTTTTCCCTATATGTCTGTGTATATAATATATATACTTTTAATAACCACCTCATGTATTGCTTTTTAATAACGAGAAATCGAGAATTACGGATATGTATTAGTGGAGGAGAATCATGCATTAATGGGTAATGATAGTTAGTACCCTCAATTACTCTATAATGTCCCATTACTTACTTTTGTTATTGATTAACTCTTATTTTTTTTAACCAAGCATAGTTTTTTATTATCATACTCATTGCTCACCCTCAAATACATCTAACCAAGCACTCCCTCAAACTTTTGCAGGTACAACTTGGTTTGTCCATTCCACATTAAGTCAAAAAATTAAAAAATAAAATAAAAAATGCAAGGTGTTAGTTTCAAACCCACAATCTATGATAGCATAGGTTAGCATAGAAACCAATCAACCAAATATTGGTCCTGTATATTATGTTCTACTTCTCCAATATATATCTTCCGTAAAAGTCATATTAACCACTAACCAAAAGACACAACAACAGAACAGTTAACGTAAAAAGATTTTTATAGGTTAAAGTGATGGTATAAATCAAAATAAAAATAAAAAACTCAAAGAATGCAAGCTTACATTTACACAACATACTAACTAAAAAAATAGAAAAAACATATCATTAAAAATCTAAACGCACAAACTAATTTAAAGTTTTAAACTAAGAAAGCAACAACAATAATAAAATAAAACAAAAAAAAGTTACAACTTGGTTAGTCCAGTCCACATTAAGTCAAACCAAAAAATAAAAAAAAATAAAAATGTAAGGTGTTGGTTAAGAACCCGCGACCTATGCTAACATAGGTAAGATTAGAAACCAATCAACCAAATATTGATCCTGTATATTATGTTCTACTTCTCTAATATATATCTTCCTAAAAAGTGATATTAACCACTAACAAAAAGACACAACAGTTACTGTTAACGTAAAAAGATTTTATATAGATTATAATATATATTATGTTCTACTTCACTAACAAAAAGACATGACAACAGTTACTGTTAAGGTAAAAATTTTTTATATAGGTTATAATAAGAGAATGGCATAGGTACAGTTTAGAAAAGGCAACATGGTTTTGTCTGGCAGTTTGGATAATTAGACAAAACAAGTTGAGTCTGACCCCAAACACTTATCTTAATTTTCTTATGAATAATTAATGTCAATTGTGAAACCTTGTTGAAGAAATGGTTAAGGCATACAATTGTCGGCAGGAGTTAGTTAAGGCAATTGACAATTTCAAAACATATGTCTATCTCATATGAAAGATCATTTAGAAGAAGAATGATGATCTTATCAACTGCCAAAATAGTATAAACCGGATGGGATTATTGGATTGCTAATTGACCAGAGCCTTTTTATTTTTTGCCGCCATCTTTGAAGGATATATTGTTGAATAACTTATTAATGAGTAAATATAAATTATTTAAGACTTCTAATTTATATAATTGGTGATTTGGGTAAATATGATAGAATCCTTCCTAAAGTTGGGGAAATTAGGTAAATTTGTAATAAAAATGTTAATGTTGGGTATATATGAAACTAGTATTAATACTCGTACGATTTATGAATTGACTATTTATATTAGATTGATTCTTTTTATAAAAAAAAAGTTTGAACACCACTCATCATATGCATTTGATATTTCAATAGTAGGCTAATAGTTAAAGATATGTATAATAAACATAGTTGCATCTTAATTTTATCTTGAGTCCTAAGAGACAAATCCTAGTCATTAGATCATCTCCATCAGTGATTCAATGACTATGATTAAAATTTAACTCTTAACTAAAAAAAAAAACATAGAAGGGTATCCTTGTAAAATTGCAATTTAAAGTTAAAACCATATATCATCCTTCTCCCACTTTGTTCTTCCGAGATCTAAACACACACACACACATAGTGAAACACACATAAAGCAACTTTTTTTTTCTCTCTCTTCTGCTACTCCGGAGACGGCGATGACCACCACCACCATTATCTCTAACCACATAAACAGATACAGACACATACACATTCTTTCTCTCAACTCTAGTATTGGAATTAGTCCATCAACCTTAGAAATCATCAACACATGACTTAACAACAAGTAAGTCCATAACTTAAATTACAATGTATCACTATTTTTGGAGTTTTAACATTCTCTCCCTTAGTTGTAACAACCGCCTTACGAATATTCTAATTAAGTTCTTAGATCATACTTTCCCCATTTGAACGGCTAGACAGTCCAATCTACTTAAGTTCTTGACGTACTTTAGACTCAAAATATGTGCTTATTTGAAGGTCAATTAGATCTTAAATCTTGATTTATGTGACGGATTATGAATTAATTCGATAAAATATGAAGGTTCGGTTCATAAATGTTTGTGTCCATAAGTGTTCTAGTGCAAAATGTTCACAAATAGGCCCTTGGAAATACCTAGTGCATTCAATTGGAAAATGTATAAATAGAATGTTGTAGTGTGAGAAAATTCACTATTCATTCACCACCTCCATTTCTCACTCTCTCTCTAAAAACACATAGTTAGGAACATCTCCACCACCATTTTCACACACTAAAATTAACCCTTTTTATTTTGGGTTGATTTTGAGAAATCGTTTGTACTTCCGGGTTTCTCGTGACGATCAAAACACGTTTCCATAATCGAATCACAGGTAACAACAACAATTCTTGTGAAATTGAGCAATTTAAATTTGTACTTTTTCATGTTCATGTTCTTGATGATTTGGTCCGATTTTTGTTAAGAAATCATGTTAATAATCAATGGGTTTGTGTCTAGATGTGTTTAACATCATTCTGGTGCACAAAATTGAGTTATAACATGATTAAATTACAAAATCTATTTTGAAAGTGAAGGTAGCTTGACTTGGAAGAAACAAACTGTTCTTGTGCTTTGATGATTCTAAAATCTGTTTTTACATAATAGAATGATGTTATTGAGCTTATATATACTGATACTATGTCCACTAATCCTAGAAGTCATACAAATCGACATAGAAATTAGGAAGAAAGAGCTACCTGATTCGTGTTTGGCTCGTTGGTGTTCATGAGCTAACGTAACTTGTTTTGAATTGTACATACTCTGTTCTAGCTAATCGTGGTGATTTGTGTTGATTTGATATGGATTCGCTCATGGGTAACTGGTCAAGTGATCGGTTTAGCTCAAATGGAATCCTGATTCGAATCAAGGCAAGAGTCTGATGTGTTAATCGATCAGAACCTAGTTGCTGTCTATGTGGTTTTGAAACGATCTTAATTAGATCATTTTACTTCCCTCGAGTTCCTAAAACGATCTGTTTTGAATAAACCAGTGAAACGATCTAAAGCTCATAACCTTAGAACGACCTTGAGCGACCATGAATGTGAAACGATCTAAATAATGAACCAGAGGGACGATCTAAATGATGTGACACTAGAACGATTAGTTTGAATAATTAACTCTAGGACGATTTGTTTTGGTCACACATTAATCAGGGACGATCTTGAGCCTATATGTATAACTTGAACGATTGGAATCTAATACTCTAAAACGATCTAAACAGGAGAGGATAGAACGATCTGTTTTGCTAGAGGCTTGAAACGATCTAATTGACTAGAACTCTGAAATGATCTACTTGGCTAGAACTCTGAAACGATCTATTTGGCTAGAACCTTGAGACGACCTATTTTGACTAAAACTCCAGGACGATCTTTGCAATAAACTCTAAGACGATCTGTGCAATAAACTCCAAGACGACCTGTGCATTTAACTAGCTAGAACGACCTCGCCTTGGTGTATCTAACACGACTTTATTTCAGGATGTAACTAATACAACTTAATTACCCTAAAACGAACTGACTTGCTTTATTCCTTGTAGCCTTGAAACGACCTTGAGCCTCTTTTAATTTGGGACGACCTATTCGATAAAATCCTAAACGATCTTGTATTGCCTTGTGACACTCATAATTAGTAACATGATGAGATCTTGTGCATGATCATCCAATGTGCTTCTAGTCTCCTTACATCATTATGACACACCAGAGATTATATAAACTTGCCGAGACTAGTTCCAACTTGAGTTCTAGTTGAACCGTTACCCGTTGACGAAGTATAATAATTTTGTGACTTACTATGATATTTTAAGTGCGAGTCCTATGAACCATCAGACAAGAGTTTAAGACTAGAGTTCGCTAATAAAGTCGTGTGCAACTAATTAATGGTATAATTATGTTATCTGTACTTGTTCTGACCTAGATCATATTTAGCTTACTTGTTTATGTGAGCTTATTGTCTCAACATTGTTCATCATTGGCCAATCGGGTTAGCAGTAAATATATACATACATATTAATTGCATACTTGTTCTTAAAACTGTCCTTACTACTACAAAGTACTTTTGATAAACGTGTGGATCTTATGACTTGTTCTTATTATACATATTATTATCATGTATAACTATTAAGTACTTTATGTGAATCTCACCAACTACTTTCGTAGTTGACCTTGTGAACTTACATGCTTTTCAGGCTAGGCTAGTAGATCCTTTAGCATAGGAGTCTTCATCCTTTGAGCTCTTTCCTTTGGCGATTGTTCGTGCGTACAAGATCAGTAGCTGTGAAGTCTTCCTTTTTGCTCAATTCAGTTCAAGACTTGTTTCTGTAAAGACAATTGTTCTGTCTTTTTGATATTGACTATTCTGGGTATATTCCATGTTCTGTAATAACTTATGAACTTCTTCCCTTTTAATGTTATTGGCTGTGTTTGAACTTGTACTGTGCGTGCTTGTGCTTATCTGTGCATCTCGTGTATTCCGCTTTAGCGGGGTGTTACTGTTGGTATCAGAGCCCATGGTTATAGTGAACACCGAGCTTGTTCCTAAGGAAAACTCGAGCTATAACTTGAATCCACTCTGAAGTGACTCTTTGATGACCGGGTTGAGTAGTAGGTACTCTTATCATAATTAAATGTAACCTGATCAACTACATATAATTACGATAAAAGCACCTAGGACCTCAAGGTGTGTCATTAAAGTGTCATCCATTTCTTAGAGCTCAATTAAGTACTTTGTGCAATCTTGTTCGCGATCATATCAGTCCTAGTTCATGTTCTAGACCATTTGTCCTCTTATAGTTCCTTCGTTCTTGAAAGACATAAGTGCTAGTGCTTCGACCATAGGTCTTAGAGCTTATACGACTTTTGGTCCTTATCGTACGACAGACGACTGTTCTTGTTCATGTACTGTGCTAAAGACGATCTTTTATTAACATACTACGTGCTTGGAGCTATAGACTTGTTCAAAACGTAATCGAGTTCATATTTTCGTCTTATCAGGAGTTATAAGGAAGGATGCCTGCTAAACGGGGAAGAAAGCCTAGAGTTGCACCTACGGTTGAACCTGTTGTTGAAACCGCTGAACCTGAGCCTAACACTACTGTCAATTTCACTCTAGAAGATGTAGCGAATCTCATCACTGACCGCATGAATGAGATGGTACCAAACATCGCTACACAAGTTGCTCAGATGCTGGAAATCCCATTAACTGAAGGTACTAAGACTACTCGAGCGACTCAGAACAAGAGAACTCAAGGAGAACTTGAAGAGAATCATGAAGTGAACAGTGACTCGGACGGAGCTAGTCAGATCAACACTCGGGCTACTGCTGAAGGCAGAGTTAGCCAAGGCAGAGGGTGTTCATTTAGGACCTTCACTCAGTGCAAACCCCCAGTCTACACAGGGGAGAAGGGAGCTGCAGAGTTGTTGATGTGGTTTGAGAACATGGAGGAGGCCCTATACCATACTGAGACTGCTGAAAATAAGATGGTGGAGCACGCGACTAGCCAATTTGACGGAGCTGCTAGATCATGGTGGACTGGCATCGTCACTACTGAGGGCAGAATGTTTGCCTATGCTCACACCTGGGAGGAACTCCAGAAGATGATGAGAGCTGAATTTTGTACGAAAGATGCATTACAAGAGTTGGAACAAGAGTTTTGGGACTTGAAGATGAAGGGAGTGGAGATTGAAAAGTATATTCTGAGGTTTAATGAGCTTGCTAGGCTTGTACCACACTTGGCTTCGACTGAAGAGAAGAAGATCGACCATTTTATTTGGGGCTTGATCCCGGAAGTCCGCCGTGCTCTTACTAGCAAAGGCCTTAAGACTATGCCAAGAGCCGCTGTACTGGCTAAGACTTTGACTAAAGATATTATCAGATCAGGAGGATTGACCGAGACTGTTGAGAAAGGGAAAAGGAAGGCTGAGGAAGTGGCGGAAAGGAGAGTAGAGCCCCCAAGTAAGAAGGGGAAGATCTTGAAGAACTATGCGGTGACCGCAGTGCCTGAACCTACTAGATATTCTGGAGCTTACCTAAAGTGCACCCGCTGTAATCTTCATCACACTGGTGATTGCCCTGTTTGCTTTAAGTGCCAAGGAATTGGGCACATAGCCAAGTACTGTAGTGCTACTCCGACGAATCCGCCCAGGAACAACCCACCACCAGTCAACAGAAATCCTCCTGCCAGGAACACTCGACTTCCACTACCCCCAGCTGCTCCAGTTCAAAGGAACCAGAACCAGAACGCCCAAGTTCAGCGTGTGGCTTATCCACGCGGGCCCAGAAACCAGAACCAGCAGAACAACCAGCAGCAGCAAAACTAACAAGGCCTAGCGAACGCTCGTATTTTTGCTGTGAAAGCTGAGGAAGCTCGTCAGAACCCTCGGGTTGTGACAGGTACTTTTCTTCTGAAGGATCATTATGCATCTGTGCTATTTGACTCCGGTGCTGAACGTAGCTTTGTGGCGTTAGACTTTAAAGCTAGAACTAAAATGATAACTGATAGACTAGAAGATAAATACGTGGTAGAATATGCTAATGGCCAGCAGTACGGTACCAACAAAATTGCTCTAGATTGTCCTATGACCTTAGTAGACAAGAACTTTACTATCGATCTAATCCCTGTCGAGATTAGTAGCTTTGACGTCATCGTGGGAATGGATTGGCTATCTAAACACCACGCGACTATTTGTTGCCGCTAGAAATCAGTTCACATAACGCTTCCGAACGGCGATATCTTAATTGTACAAGGTGACAAATCTACGAACTCACTCAAAATTGTATCAGCCATGAAATTTCGTAAGTACTTGGACAAGAAAGATCATTTAGTGTACTTAGCTCATGTCATCGATAAAAGGGCTAAAGAGAAGAAAGTGCAAGACATCTCCATTGTTCGGGACTTTCCTGATGTCTTTCCTGACGACTTACCAGGCATTCCGCCTGTTAGACAGGTCGAGTTCAATATTGATCTAGTTCCCGGTGCAGCACCAGTCGCTAAAGCACCGTATCGTTTAGCTCCTCCCGAAATGCAAGAACTGTTCAATCAATTACAAGAACTCTTGAGCAAAGGCTTCATTCGTCCTAGCTCATCACCTTGGGGAGCACCTATCCTATTCGTCAAAAAGAAAGATGGTTCCATGAGAATGTGCATAGACTACCGCGAATCACCTTGGGGAGCACCTATCCTATTCGTCAAAAAGAAAGATGGTTCCATGAGAATGTGCATAGACTACCGCGAACTGAACAAACTAACCGTTAAGAACCGATATCCCCTACCTCGCATAGACGATCTGTTTGATCAATTGCAAGGTGCTTCGTACTTTTCTAAGATCGATCTACGTTCAGGGTATCACCAGATTTCTGTTCAAGATGGTGATGTCCCAAAGACAGCTTTTCGTACCCGTTATGGTCATTACGAATATCTTGTTATGCCATTCGGTCTAACTAATGCTCCAGCGATCTTTATGGACTTAATGAACCGTGTCTGTCGTCCGTTCTTAGACAAGTTCGTTATAGTGTTGATAGACGACATACTTGTGTACTCCTGGAACAAGACTGAGCATGAACGACACCTTCGATCTATTCTTCAACTCTTACGCGACGAACAGTTGTACGCAAAGTTCTCTAAGTGCGAGTTCTGGCTTCGCCAAGTACAGTTCCTCGGCCACGTCATGAACGAACAAGGCATCCATGTAGATCCGGCCAAAATCGAAGCAATCAAAAAGTGGGAGGCTCCGAAAGCTCCTACTGAAGTTCGTAGTTTTCTTGGGCTGGTCGGCTATTATCGACGTTTTATCGAGAACTTCTCCAAAATCACACTGCCGTTGACTCAATTGACTCAAAAAACCAGAGACTTCATTTGGGGTGAACAACAAGAGCAAGCGTTTCAGACCTTAAAGGACAGATTGTGTGAAGCACCTGTTCTGACCTTGCCTGAAGGCACTGAAGACTTCGTTGTGTATTGTGACGCTTCCCATCAAGGACTAGGCTGTGTACTGATGCAAAGAGGCAAAGTGATCGCCTACGCATCCCGACAACTCAAAGTACATGAAAAGAACTACATTACTCACGATCTAGAACTTGGAGCTGTCGTTTTTGCCCTAAAGATCTGGAGACACTACTTGTACGGAACTAAGTGTACCATCTTCACTGATCATAAAAGCTTGCAACATGTGTACAATCAGAAAGAGCTGAACATGAGACAAAGGCGTTGGGTAGAGTTACTGAGTGATTACGATTGTGACATCAAGTATCATCCTGGAAAGGCGAATGTGGTAGCTGACGCGCTGAGTAGGAAAGAACGAATCAAGATCCTATCAATCAAGGAAGCAGATCGTATAGATTTAAGACAACGCGTGATCGCGGGTCAAGAGATCGGGTTGGAGTCAGAAGAAAACTGGAAGCAGAACGGTTAGGCCCAATCGCTCAAGAACTTGAAGTTGACGATAAAGGAGTCAGAAAGTTCAAGAACCGAGTTTGGATCCCTGCAGCTAATGGTGTTAGAGAGATCATCATGCAGGAAGCTCATAGTTCAAAGTACTTGATCCATCCCGGTGCAGACAAGATGTACAAGAACTTGAAACTAGACTATTGGTGGCCTGGAATGAAAAGAGAAATCTACGAGTACGTCAGCAGATGCCTGACATGTTCAAAAGTTAAGATCGAACATCAGAAACCTTCAGGATTGTTGAAGCAATTAGAAGTCCCGGTGTGGAAGTGGGAAGATATTACCATGGATTTTATCATGAAATTACCTCGTACAAAGAACAACCATAACTCCATCTGGGTGATAGTAGACAGATTGACGAAATCAGCTCGTTTCCTTCCAATTCGTGATGACTATCCGTTGGAGAGGCTTGCAGAAATCTATATAGAAGACATTGTGACCAAGTACGGTGTCCCTTTGTCAATCGTGTCAGACCGAGATCCTCGCTTCACTTCCAACTTTTGGCAGTCACTTCAAGAAGCTCTAGGTACTAGACTGAACTTGAGCACCGCCTATCACCCTCAGACGGATGGACAGAGCTAACGTACTATTCAGACATTGGAGGACATGCTCCGTGCCTGTGCATTAGAGTTCAGAGGGAGTTGGGACAAACATCTCCCGTTGATCGAGTTCTCATACAACAACTATCATGCGAGCATTCAGTGCGCGCCATTTGAGGCTTTATATGGACGCAAGTGCAGATCACCACTTTGTTGGCTTGACGCCGGTGAGAGAAGTTGGTTAGAACTTCCGGTCATACAGTACACTACTGACAAGATCGCTATTATCAAAGAGAAGCTTAAAGCTGCTCAAGACAGACAGAAATCGTACGCTGATAAACGCCGCAAACCCTTGGAGTTCCAGATGGGCGATAAAGTTCTGTTGAAAGTTTCGCCTTGGATAATTAGACAAAACAAGTTGAGTCTGACCCCAAACACTTATCTTAATTTTCTTATGAATAATTAATGTCAATTGTGAAACCTTGTTGAAGAAATGGTTAAGGCATACAATTGTCGGCAGGAGTTAGTTAAGGCAATTGACAATTTCAAAACATATGTCTATCTCATATGAAAGATCATTTAGAAGAAGAATGATGATCTTATCAACTGCCAAAATAGTATAAACCGGATGGGATTATTGGATTGCTAATTGACCAGAGCCTTTTTATTTTTTGCCGCCATCTTTGAAGGATATATTGTTGAATAACTTATTAATGAGTAAATATAAATTATTTAAGACTTCTAATTTATATAATTGGTGATTTGGGTAAATATGATAGAATCCTTCCTAAAGTTGGGGAAATTAGGTAAATTTGTAATAAAAATGTTAATGTTGGGTATATATGAAACTAGTATTAATACTCGTACGATTTATGAATTGACTATTTATATTAGATTGATTCTTTTTATAAAAAAAAAGTTTGAACACCACTCATCATATGCATTTGATATTTCAATAGTAGGCTAATAGTTAAAGATATGTATAATAAACATAGTTGCATCTTAATTTTATCTTGAGTCCTAAGAGACAAATCCTAGTCATTAGATCATCTCCATCAGTGATTCAATGACTATGATTAAAATTTAACTCTTAACTAAAAAAAAAAACATAGAAGGGTATCCTTGTAAAATTGCAATTTAAAGTTAAAACCATATATCATCCTTCTCCCACTTTGTTCTTCCGAGATCTAAACACACACACACACATAGTGAAACACACATAAAGCAACTTTTTTTTTCTCTCTCTTCTGCTACTCCGGAGACGGCGATGACCACCACCACCATTATCTCTAACCACATAAACAGATACAGACACATACACATTCTTTCTCTCAACTCTAGTATTGGAATTAGTCCATCAACCTTAGAAATCATCAACACATGACTTAACAACAAGTAAGTCCATAACTTAAATTACAATGTATCACTATTTTTGGAGTTTTAACATTCTCTCCCTTAGTTGTAACAACCGCCTTACGAATATTCTAATTAAGTTCTTAGATCATACTTTCGCCATTTGAACGGCTAGACAGTCCAATCTACTTAAGTTCTTGACGTACTTTAGACTCAAAATATGTGCTTATTTGAAGGTCAATTAGATCTTAAATCTTGATTTATGTGACGGATTATGAATTAATTCGATAAAATATGAAGGTTCGGTTCATAAATGTTTGTGTCCATAAGTGTTCTAGTGCAAAATGTTCACAAATAGGCCCTTGGAAATACCTAGTGCATTCAATTGGAAAAGGTATAAATAGAATGTTGTAGTGTGAGAAAATTCACTATTCATTCACCACCTCCATTTCTCACTCTCTCTCTAAAAACACATAGTCAGGAACATCTCCACCACCATTTTCACACACTAAAATTAACCCTTTTTATTTTGGGTTGATTTTGAGAAATCGTTTGTACTTCCGGGTTTCTCGTGACGATCAAAACACGTTTCCATAATCGAATCACAGGTAACAACAACAATTCTTGTGAAATTGAGCAATTTAAATTTGTACTTTTTCATGTTCATGTTCTTGATGATTTGGTCCGATTTTTGTTAAGAAATCATGTTAATAATCAATGGGTTTGTGTCTAGATGTGTTTAACATCATTCTGGTGCACAAAATTGAGTTATAACATGATTAAATTACAAAATCTATTTTGAAAGTGAAGGTAGCTTGACTTGGAAGAAACAAACTGTTCTTGTGCTTTGATGATTCTAAAATCTGTTTTTACATAATAGAATGATGTTATTGAGCTTATATATACTGATACTATGTCCACTAATCCTAGAAGTCATACAAATCGACATAGAAATTAGGAAGAAAGAGCTACCTGATTCGTGTTTGGCTCGTTGGTGTTCATGAGCTAACGTAACTTGTTTTGAATTGTACATACTCTGTTCTAGCTAATCGTGGTGATTTGTGTTGATTTGATATGGATTCGCTCATGGGTAACTGGTCAAGTGATCGGTTTAGCTCAAATGGAATCCTGATTCGAATCAAGGCAAGAGTCTGATGTGTTAATCGATCAGAACCTAGTTGCTGTCTATGTGGTTTTGAAACGATCTTAATCAGATCGTTTTACTTCCCTCGAGCTCCTAAAACGATCTGTTTTGAATAAACCAGTGAAACGATCTAAAGCTCAGAACCTTAGAACGACCTTGAGCGACCATGAATGTGAAACGATCTAAATAATGAACCAGAGGGACGATCTAAATGATGTGACACTAGAACGATTAGTTTGAATAATTAACTCTAGGACGATTTGTTTTGGTCACACATTAATCAGGGACGATCTTGAGCCTATATGTATAACTTGAACGATTGGAATCTAATACTCTAAAACGATGTAAACAGGAGAGGATAGAACGATCTGTTTTGCTAGAGGCTTGAAACGATCTAATTGACTAGAACTCTGAAATGATCTACTTGGCTAGAACTCTGAAACGATCTATTTGGCTAGAACCTTGAGACGACCTATTTTGACTAAAACTCCAAGACGATCTTTGCAATAAACTCTAAGACGATCTGTGCAATAAACTCCAAGACGACCTGTGCATTTAACTAGCTAGAACGACCTCACCTTGGTGTATCTAACACGACTTTATTTCAGGATGTAACTAATACAACTTAATTACCCTAAAACGAACTGAGTTGCTTTATTCCTTGTAGCCTTGAAACGACCTTGAGCCTCTTTTAATTTGGGACGACCTATTCGATAAAATCCTAAACGATCTTGTATTGCCTTGTGACACTCATAATTAGTAACATGACGAGATCTTGTGCATGATCATCCAATGTGCTTCTAGTCTCCTTACATCATTATGACACACCAGAGATTATATAAACTTGCCGAGACTAGTTCCAACTTGAGTTCTAGTTGAACCGTTACCCATTGACCAAGTATAATAATTTTGTGACTTACTATGATATTTTAAGTGCGAGTCCTATGAACCATCAGACAAGAGTTTAAGACTAGAGTTCGCTAATAAAGTCGTGTGCAACTAATTAATGGTATAATTATGTTGTGTGTGTTCAAAAATGTTCAGTTCGAGTCCAGTTCATGTACTTAAGGTTCATTCAAAATTGTTTTAAGAGTCAAAACGTTCTAAGTTCATCAAGGACCAAATCATCGGATCATCAAGAACATTTTCGTGATTAAGTAATCACCGAGTCTAATATATGCACATATCATGTGTACAATAATGTGTACTTAGGCTTCTGTCAAGACGCGCTTGGATTTCTATAGATATAACATATCTATCTCTGTGCTTGTTCTCTGTGCTCAATAACCGTACTATACCAGATCACTGTGAGTTCACTTATCCCCTTTTTGTACATTTTGTTCAAAGTTCTTTATCGGGGACTGAAAAGCATGAAAACTATTTTGTACTTATATATATATATGTAAATATATATATATGTTCTTGAACTGTTCTACGTACTATTTTATGATCGTATGAAACACTTATAAAATGAATCTGAATTATCTTCTGATGTGTATTTAGATCTTGAATACATGGATACTGTTATACATACTCTCTGATGTGTATTTAGATCTTGAATGGGCAGGATCTTGAATACATGAATACCGTTATACATACTCTCTGATGTATATTTAGGTCTTGAATGGGCAGGACCTGAATATACTTATATTGATATATTGTTCTCTATTATGTACTTATCGTTCTATATATGAGTTCTATCTTTACTGCTATCAATTCATATCCCACAGTTCAGGGAATGAATCGTAGGTAATTATGGACAGCGCTGTTAGGGTAGGCCCACCCTCATTCTCTATAGTTCTGGAGGATGCATATTATCTGTACTTGTTCTGACCTAGATCATATTTAGCTTACTTGTTTATGTGAGCTTATTGGCTCAACATTATTCATCATTGGCCAATCGGGTTAGCAGTAAATATATACATACATATTAATTGCATACTTGTTCTTAAAACTGTCCTTACTACTACAAAGTACTTTTGATAAACGTACTGATCTTATGACTTGTTCTTATTATACATATTATTATCATGTATAACTATTAAGTACTTTATGTGAATCTCAACAACTACTTTCGTAGTTGACCTTTTGAACTTACATGCTTTTCAGGCTAGGCTAGTAGATCCCCCTTGATATGTGCAATGTAGCTTTTGGTAAAGTGTTGTTGTATAACATGAAGATCATTAATTTGATGAAGACTCTTTTTGAAGCATTTCTTCTTTTGTCTTGAATCTTCAGCCTTTAGTCCTTTGATCTTTGTCACATCATCTTGTACACTTTTGAGAATAAACATTTCAATAAGGTTTCGGAAATTCTTTTATGAAAGTAATCATGCTCCTCCTCAATTCATGAGTAATCACAATATTTGATTGGAGCATCTTTGAACTTTTTGTAACATCTTGAGTGAGCATCCTTTCATTATTGATCTTGATCATTCTAATTTCTTCTTCAATCAATATCAATTTTTCTCCCCCTCATAATGATAAAAACCAATGTCATTATGCAAACATTGATTGAAAAGAACGTTAAAAGAAATCAAAAGAACCATAGCTCAATGGTGTTTACACAAAGATATATGAACTAACAACTCATTAACCCAAACCATTAATCCAACCCAAATAACCCTATGGGTGACTAAAATGTAAGGTTGAAGTTGTTGGTGTTTTCTGTATTGGGGTGATGAAAAAAGATACCGGATAAGAATGATCCATTTGCATTCAAAAATCAAAAGGATTAATGAAATGACTGAAAGAAATGTATACCATTTATCGGATTTTCTATGTATCATTGAGAAATGCACAAAACAAACCTCTAACATAGTTTGGTCTTTTGGCTTTCCAACCTCAAGATTGCTTCAAAGAATGTAAACCATGGTCAGTGTCACCTAAGCGTTCGATAACCATGTTTTACTATCCTTAAAGACTTGTAGAAAAAAAAAGAAAAAAAAAATCCAAGGTCACAATAGACTTCTTGTTAACTCAATAATTACACAAATGCAATTATGAGACCTACGTTCAAAGCTGGAAATGATGTTAGCAATGGTAGGATTTCCATTTGATCATCGTGAAATATCAATTAAGATATCACTACAAATGTTCCGGCTATATCACAAAGATAAGCATGTATATCACAAAGATATGACGTAAATGTGTCCTAAAGAATGAATAACGATCAAATTAATGATCAATCACGAGAGCTCTAGACACAAAGTGATCAAATGAAGTCGGGGACTGGAGCAGAGTGTCACCCTTTTTCAATATCAACGTCTTCCAAATGAAGAATCAATAGTAATGAGAAAATCTCCGTGAGAAATAAAACAAGCATTTGTTAAGAAACACTTGAGTGGTAAGGTAAAGATGTGCATCGCTTCATTGGGTCCATGAAGGCTTCTTCAATACCGAGATATCAACAAATGACATTCGATAGAAATGTGTTTTACCTGGTGATTTGAGAATTTTAGGGAAGGGTATCAATTCTTTTAACCCTTTTCTCACAACATATCACCATAACCTTTCACTTTTCGACTTTACTCCCTCCAACTTAGTTGCACGAGTTCATCATCACTCAAAAATACCCTCACTATCTACTGAAAGAAGTGAAAACTCCGGGGTTAGAACTTATCGGCGATGATGAAATTCATGGAGTAGAATTTTGAGAAAAACCTAGTCGCTCATGTGCAAACTAAACACCGAACTTCCTGTGAAGCAAATGTTTTGAAAAAAATCATCAAATGTGAAAAAAAAAAATTTTAATCAACACATTTGAAGTTTGAAAGAGATTTGAAATCACAAACTCCCCCTTAATCTATGCAAAGATAGATCAAAAAGATTTTCATAGTAAAGGTGGAGCAAAAATGATTTGTGTGAAATCAAAACAGGTTTATGAAAAGTGAACTCAATCAATGGTTCAAGATGAGACAACTCAGGAGTACACAAAGGCGTTCAATCATTTGCTTCTCATATCAACAATTGAGAGTTTTTGAAACAGGTGCAACAAAATTGCAATCAACATCTTGTATTACACATATACATTCATATAAGACCACTTGGAAGTACACAAAGGCGTTCAATTCCGAGTTATCTTATATCAATTTATATGTATAACAACATGAATTAATTCCAACTTTGAAACATAAATGATTTTTTCTTTTTAAAACCGGGTTGCATACAGAGTATATGCAAGCCATTATGAAATAAATAACACAAATAAGCACGGGTTATACACTGAGTGTGCATAAGCCACGAAGTAATACAGAGTATATGTAAACCACTTTAAAATAAATAGTTCAATGAAAAACGGGTTGCATACAGAATATATGCAAGCCACTTTGAAATAGAAGAAAAGAAAGTTAAGAAACTCTTTTTGTTATTTTTCAAAATTTTATATTTTTATTTGATTTTTGTTTTTCAAGTTTTTATAATTTTTGAAAAATTAATCAAGAATTCCTTCCATGGTAAAGTGAATCAAGGATCAAGATTTAGCATACCAAGTTTAGAGATTAAGAATGTAAACCTCTTTTCGTCCAGTGGTTTTGTGAACAAATCAACGAGTTGGTAGTCAGTTCCCACGAAGTAGAGCTCGATGTCACCTTTCTCAACATGATCTTTGAGAAAATGATATCTCACATCAATGTGCTTTGAGCGTGAGTGACTGACGGAGTTGACAGCAATTGGAATGGCACTTTGTGAATCACAATAGATTGGGACACGATCATATTTCAGACCATAATCGGTAAGCTGTGTTTTCATCCATAACACTTGAGCACAGCAACTAGCAGTAGCCACATATTCAGCCTCCGCTGTTGACAGTGATACACAATTTTGCTTCTTGGATGACCAACTTACAATCTTATCTTCTAAGAATTGTAAAATACCAGATGTGCTCTTGCGATCAAGCTTACAACCTGCATGATTTGCATCTGAATAGGCAGTTAAATTGAATCCAGTATCCCTTGGATACCAGAGGCCAAGATTGGCTGTACCCTTTAGATAACGAAAAATTCGTTTCACAGCTTGGTAATGTAAATCAGTCGGAGCGGCTTGATACCTAGCACACATACATGTTGCAAACATTATATCTGGGCGAGACGCTGTAAGATATAACAACGAACCAATCATGCTTCTATACCTCTTTTGGTCAAATGGTTTCCCATTTTTATCAGCATTAATGTTTGTACGAGCAGCCATTGGGGTTGAAATTGAAGAACATGTAGTCATATCAAACTTTTTCAAGATATCCTTTATGTACTTACCTTGTGATATAAAGATACCAGTTGGTAATTGTTTGATTTGTAATCCCAAAAAGTAATTCAATTCCCCAATCATGCTCATTTCAAAATGATTGACCATTAGAGATGAAAAGTTTCGGCAAAAAGTTTGACTGGTTGACCCAAAAATAATGTCATCAACATATATTTGGACAAGTAAAACATGCTTACCTTGCTTACGAATAAACAGGGTAGGGTCAATAGTGCCTTTGGTAAAGCCTCCTTTGAGTAAGAAAGTAGTTAAGGAATCATACCATGCTCGGGGTGCCTGCTTTAAACCATAGAGAGCTTTGTCTAACATGTAGACATGGTTTGGATTCTTAGGATCAACAAAACCTTCAGGTTGCTCCACGTAAACCTCTTCTTTGAGTTCTCCATTCAAGAATGCTGTCTTCACATCCATTTGAAACACAGTGAAGTTTCTGAATACGACATAAGCTAAGAATATACGAATAG